>NC_074675.1:46167585-46352585 GCF_029448725.1 Salvelinus fontinalis
AAGCCTACCTTTCTACCCCAGAGAGAGATAGTCTACCTTTCCACCCAAGACAGAGTAAGCTGACCTTTCTACCCCAGACAGAGTAGGCCAACCTTTCCACCGCACACAGAGTAGACCTACCTTTCCACCCAAGACAGAGTAAGCCTACCTTTCCACTCCAGACAGAGTAGGCCTACCTTTCTACCCCAGACAGAGTAGACCTACCTTTCCACCCAAGACAGAGTAAGCCAACCTTTCTACCCCAGACAGAGTAGGCCTACCTTTCCACCCCAGACAGAGTAGGCCGACCTTTCTACCCCAGACAGAGTAGGCCGACCTTTCCACCCCAGACAGAGTAGGCCTACCTTTCTACCCCAGACAGAGTAGGCCTACTTTTCCACCCAAGACAGAGTAGGTCTACCTCTCCACCCCAGACAGAGTAGGCCTACCTTTCCACCGCAGACAGAGTAGGCCTACCTTTCCACCCCAGACAGAGTAGACCTACCTTTCCTACCTTTCTACCCCAGACAGACTAGGCCTACCTTTCCACCCCATACAGAGTAGGCCTACCTTTCCACCACACACAGAGTAAGCCTACCTTTCCACCCAAGACAGAGTAAGCTGACCTTTCTACCCCAGACAGAGTAGACCTACCTTTCCACCCAAGACAGAGTAAGCCGACCTTTCCACCTCAGACAGAGTAGGACTACCTTTCCATCCCAGACAGAGTAGGCCTACCTTTCCACCCCAGACAGAGTAGGCCTACCTTTCCACCCCAGACAGAGTGGGCCTACCTTTCCATCCCGGACAGTGTAGGCCTACCTTTCCACCCCAGACAGAGTAGGCCTACCTTTCTACCCCAGACAGAGTAGGCCGACCGACGCAGAAAAATGTACGCTTTAACTGCTGGCTACTCTTCTTCCGTGGCTTCACCAAATGAGAGAACTTCACGTCGTTCCCTAAAAGCTGTCTGGGTTTAAACATCTTCTATTGTACAGAAAGTGAATAGTTTAATCAATAGATAGTGACATAATTAGATTACTTCCTAAGCAAAGCCATTTTTTTTGTCTACTCGGCTATAGAAGGTTGTAGCGCAGCCTCTGAATGTCAAAGAAACAAAGCAATGATACGTATCGGAGTCACATCTTTCCTGGATATTTTACAGCTTGTGTCTAGCATAAAGGATCGACGACCAAAGTGCTGTTATAGAGCACTTTATATAATCAGACCTCTTTCATTTTCTTCAAAATCTTAGCCTAACAAGAGGTAGACTTGTGCTTTTTGCAATTGTCTTTAATTAAAGGTAGGCCTAAGGCATAACCTCTCAGACCCCCTCAATTTGAGTATTGGTTTTAACTTAACAGCCCTTCACTGACATTGGGGTAAGCTATTTAAAGAATGCATGGTGGGTTGAGGAAATGACCGACAAATCTATGGATATAGCAGCCTAATTTTGTCTGTCAAACAGGTAGGCCTACCTCATTTCTTAAATAGGAAGAAATAGGCTCCAACCCAAGGCGCTCTCGTTGTTAGTATAGTCTAATTAAAATTAAGACTGTTGAAATGAATTATGCCTACTCGAATGTGCCTACTTTTAGCACCATGAGCTGTCCATTTCCGATTGATTGTGCCTTGGGTGCTGCTTCAAGTTTCAGCACCACAATGTAAGTTACTCGAATCTGGCTTACTGTGAGGTCGATAACCCTGATAAATAGGCCTACATCATGGGTAAGAAACTTTTTATTTTTAATCAAATCTATTATAGTAGTAGCAAGCTATCAAAGTTGACATCCAGTATTCCTTCTCAAACTGAACAGAACATAGACTATAGGCTAGTCTGTGCACAAGATAGGATTTTTTTGGACTAGGCTTAATAAATAAAAACATTTGGAAGAAGCCTTTGACTCCTCCTGAACTACCACTGTAAGCCTACACAGCACAGCCATTGTTAGGCAGCACACAAAAAAACGTTTTTCATCAGCAAGAGCAGAGCAGGCCGGGGCTCAGGGTTGTAATATCCATCACAGTGTGTAATACAGCCTAGTTTTATTTACACCATCCCAGCAACTATCTTAGAAATATAACTTTGCTCTGTGCTTCTCTGAGCATGCACTTTGTAGCCTATTTGCTATGGATCATGTGATTTAGACCACACTAAATAGTCTATTGGCTCACTTGATATTGCGCAGCCAGCAGAGAATTAGAAATGAGGGATGGCATCAGGCATAGCCTAATAAGCGACAAATTCTAAAATACTGAGAAATATTGAAATTTCATCAATTACAAATTACATGACCCTCCCCTGGAGGAGATTTTACAAAGACTAAACCCTCCCCTTGACTGATGTTGAAAAAGCATGGCCCTCCTCTTGACTGAGGTTGAAAAAGCATGGCCCTCCCCTTGACTGAAGTTGAAAAAGCATGGCCCTCCCCTTGACTGAAGTTGAAAAAGCATGGCCCTCCCCTTGACTGAGGTTGAAAAAGCATGGCCCTCCCCTTGACTGAAGTTGAAAAAGCATGGCCCTCCCCTTGACTGAAGTTGAAAAAGCATGGCCCTCCCATTGACTGAAGTTGAAAAAGCATGACCCTCCCCTTGACTGAAGTTGAAAAAGCATGGCCCTCCCCTTGACTGAAGTTGAAAAAGCATGACCCTCCCCTTGACTGAAGTTGAAAAAGCATGACCCTCCCCTTGACTGAAGTTGAAAAAGCATGACCCTCCCCTTGACTGAAGTTGAAAAGACATGGCCCTCCCCTTGACTGAAGTTGAAAAAGCATGGCCCTCCCCTTGACTGAGGTTGAAAAAGCATGGCCCTCCCATTGACTGAAGTTGAAAAAGCATGGCCCTCCCCTTGACTGAGGTTGAAAAAGCATGGCCCTCCCATTGACTGAAGTTGAAAAAGCATGGCCCTCCCATTGACTGAAGTTGAAAAAGCATGGCCCTCCCCTTGACTGAGGTTGAAAAAGCATGGCCCTCCCATTGACTGAAGTTGAAAAAGCATGGCCCTCCCATTGACTGAAGTTGAAAAAGCATGGCCCTCCCCTTGACTGAGGTTGAAAAAGCATGGCCCTCCCATTGACTGAAGTTGAAAAAGCATGGCCCTCCCCTTGACTGAAGTTGAAAAAGCATGGCCCTCCCCTTGACTGAAGTTGAAAAAGCATGACCCTCCCCCCTGTTCCTCCAGGGACCCATTATGTAAATGTAGAACCATCCCTTAGTGAAACTGATAGTGATGAGAGTGATGATAGTGATAGTGATGATAGTGATGATAGTGATGATAGTGGTGATAGTAATAGTGTCGATAGTGATAGTGATGATAGTGATGATAGTGATGATAGTGATGATAGTGATGCTAGTGATAGTGATGATAGTGATGCTAGTGATAGTGATGATAGTGATAGTGATGGCAGTGGTGATAGTGATGATAGTGATAATGGCGATAGTGGTGATAGTGACAGTGGTGATAGTGATGATAGTGATAGTGGTGACAGTGGTGATAGTGATGATAGTGATAGTGATGATAGTGATAGTGGCAGTGGCAGTGGTGTGATGATGGTGGTAGTGATAGTGATGATGGTGGTAGTGATAGTGATGATGGTGGTAGTGATCTGGATGATAGTTATAATGATAGTGATGGTAGTGATGGTGGTAGTGATAGTGATGATGGTGAAAAGCCATGCTTTCTACAGACGTGTGGATTTAGTGTTTATAGTAACGCCTCGGAAGAACACTCACCAAGTCGGTTGGCAATAAAAAGCAGAAAATGGCCACCCCCTTCTTCTTCACAAATTGCCTGGGCCTTCTGTTTCTTTTACAGAGACAAATCGTTTCACACATTTTGAAATATGCAAATAGAAGTGTTAGCGACGCGGGGCCTGTAGCTGGAGGCCAAGAGGATTGTTGACGACACACGCTTCATTTGTGGCAGCCGTTCAATAGTCTTCTTCCCCTCCTCGACTTCATCTGTACTGATATGAAAGGACTGCAGAGGTGAAAAGCAGATTGCTTACACCTTTACTGTGTTGTCAGGTCAGTTCAGTTGATTGAGACGGGACTATTTTACACTATTCATCTATTTTAGACTATGAGATACTCTTTCCCAGTTTGAGGCTGTGAGTAATTTCTCATCTTCTGACCCTCATCTTGTTTCCATGCTCTCCCTGGCTCCCAAGTCTGCCTCTTGCCTGACATGAACAGCTGTCACTCTATCATAGATACTGGTCATCAATCAAGAACAGCTTTTTTTGACAAACTCCATGGAAATAAGATAGAGATGCAGTCTATGATTCCACTAGAAGATCATTGGGGCAGATATGCTCCAAAGAAAGCATGGATATGATAGTGGGAAAGAGAGTGTTTAATCTACGAGTCTGATAGCATACTATAGAAACTATACAGGCTCTCCATATAGAGGACATGAGTCAGTCATGGGCACGTGATGAGGCAGCACCGCCTGAGAACTTCAAAAACAGTGTCTACCCTCAGCCCAAAAACGTACTGTCCTCTTGGTCTAATGGTCTATGACGTTGGTTGCTCCCGTGGGAGACCCAAGTTCATATCCTGCGGTTTAAACCTACGTATTGCCGTCCACTTTCCAAGGGCCTCCTGATTCTTCCCTCTTATCAACTACATCCAGAGGTACGTGTTATCACTGTCCCCACCATCCCTCTTAATATAAGGTCCCTGGTACTGCGCCAGTCAGCTGAAACCCACTCATGATTAACACAGCCAATTTTATGGCACCAGCAGGCCCTGCAGATAAAGGTACTGGCAGAGAGAGGACGTACCCCATCAAAAAGCCTTATAAAAGCTCTGGTTGGCTTTTTATCTTTTGACCTCTCAGATCCGCCAGCACCGACTGGGAGGGCCCCTCTACTTCCTAAGGGCCCCTCTACTTCCTATTGGCCCCTCTACTTCCTAAGGGCCCCTCTACATCCTAAGGGCCCCTCTACTTCCTAAGGGCCCCTCTACTTCCTAAGGGCCCCTCTACTTCCTAAGGGCCCCTCTACATCCTATTGGCCCCTCTACATCCTATTGGCCCCTCTACATCCTAAGGGCCCCTCTACTTCCTAAGGGCCCCTCTACTTCCTATTGGCCCCTCTACTTCCTAAGGGCCCCTCTACTTCCTAAGGGCCCCTCTACTTCCTAAGGGCCCCTCTACTTCCTAAGGGCCCCTCTACTTCCTATTGGCCACTCTACTTCCTATTGGCCCCTCTACTTCCTAAGGGCCCCTCTACTTCCTAAGGGCCCCTCTACTTCCTAAGGGCCCCTCTACTTCCTAAGGGCCCCTCTACTTCCTATTGGCCCCTCTACTTCCTAAGGGCCCCTCTACTTCCTATTGGCCCCTCTACATCCTAAGGGCCCCTCTACTTCCTAAGAGCCCCTCTACATCCTAAGGGCCCCTCTACTTCCTAAGCCACCCCCCCCCGCCCCCCGGTGGAAGAAAGAGGCTTCTCTCCTAAAAGCCATTGTTGATCGTTGTGATCACATCTCTGATAAAAGTCAAGTGTACCTGGGGTACTTTGTTTTCCCACTGTGCAACCGCCAGCAGAATTACAACTAGACACACGTCTACTGGGAGGAAGAGGAATATGTGGGGTTTGTTTTTGTCGATATTGTTGTTATTTTTCCCCTTCAATCTCTTCGGAGACGCAGGGGTTTTAGTTGATATTAGGAGGTACTGATTGGCTGGGGAAATTGTGCCGAGCGTCCGGCGATGCCGACAGCGGCTGAAGGAGAGGATCATATTTCAAGGTGAAGAGGGTTGGCTGGCGCGGCGGGCTGGCTGCCAGCCTTTTGTTAGGTTTAATTCTGCCTCCTGTCCACTGTTGTTTGGCGGGCGGATTTGTGATTGGCACTGGGATCGGGTTTCTCTACTCTGTCTAACCTGAACAACAAGCATCCTGAGCGGTCATGCATTTGAAAGCTGAACAAACAGAATAAAAATGAATAAATAACTGTGCACACGTATGGGCATGTGCACATTCTTAGCATCCTGGAAGGGGGCAGAAAGGTGCACACACACACGCACAGCACAGGTAGACAGTCAGCAACTTTTCAGCACCTTCTGAGTCCAAGTCTCATGGTACGCACATTACAGACACAGAGACTTTTCTTTTCATTGTTGCGTGACAGTACATGAAAGACTGTCTTACTGAGAGACAGCCACAAGTCATGTGAAAGGACCGGCTGAGTGTGTGTGAAGATAGATCCCCAGAGAGTCATGCCAAGATTGGGCTATCTTTCATAAGTCACCGCTGGTTGGCTCAGTGAGCATTCTCTGGTTGAATATTTCTGACTGTGCATGCTACGGGAACGTTACTTAAAACACAGTGGAATCTCTGAGTAACTCATTGAAAGCTAGAGAGAACCAAAGAGAGAAAAACCAAATATATTGGGATGTGTGCCCAATATTGACAAACTTGATTAGCAGTAGAGCCACGGAGGACCCTTCAACTACAGCAGTTGCCTATGGAAACGGGGATATAGAATAGTGCCCCTTACCTTTGAGATCCAGGTTGCGGGCTCCATTGGAGTGCTGGGTGACGGTGCGTGAGTCGATCTTGAGCGTGTGCACGTTGTTGGCGTCCCGGGAGACCACCACGTTGTGCCACTGGTTGTCGTTGAGCGGCTTGTCCGAGTTGCCCTTCATCAGCGACGGACCGTTACCAAGGTCAAAGACGTAATGGACGTAGCTATAAACACAGGTCGTAAGAGACTTTCAGTAAATGACTGTAGGTGTGTGTGTACGTGTGTGTGTGTACGTGTGTGTAACACCTCATCCATCACATTCAGTCAGTGTGACCAAAGCAAAATCAAAATGTCACCCACAGAACAAAGTTCTTTGAAATAAGTGTAAACCAGAGAGAGACAGGTCTCGCCAAGCATGCTGAAGAATTGGTGTTTGGCTCTTTTGAAAAATGTTCCTGGCTCTTTAGAAAAAAGTTGTGTTTGGAACAACTCCATGGCGATGCCATGCAGTCCTTTCAGTATAGTTAAGGATGTTCAATGGAGGAGCCCGGAGTTCAAGGTGACAGGGTGAGTCAGTCCAACCCGTAACAGTATCCTTTCACTCAGCCTCCAGCAGTAGATGGCCCTACCTCACACTCAGTAATATACAGCTTCTCAGAAATGATATACTGTGAAATGTAAATAACTCATTTTTCCTCTGAGACACTCTGAAAGAAACTTTTCCCTCCTGTTTTGCCCCGAGGCGGACACGGTGGCATAGCTTGTTCATGCGCAAAATGATTTGCTTTTGTGTCGTCTGGTGATGACTGGTTTGCCTGAGCAATGTTTATCGAATGTGTTTATTCCTGCTTTGCCTTGTCTTTGTGTCTGCTGAAAGAGACGTTTGGTCTCCTTTGTGTCGTAACAATACCAGGCGGGGAGGAAGAGGAGAAGGGAGATACATGCAACATAACAAGGATTTTTCATACATGCCGTAAGAATGGATGAATAGGCTGGCGACAGCAGGGAATCTAACACACCAATCAGAGCAGTGCTATTTCAGGGTTCCTTTTCTTCAAAGCCTTCATTCAGAGTTTTAACATGTACATTACAATTTTAAGGCCAATTAAATAGCTTTCGTTTAGTCTGTTTACATCTATGGGGCATACGGATTGTGTGTACAGCTGGATGGACGTCTGGTCTTTACAATGAAGAAAGTGGAATATTTTCTACAACTTCTATTTCCTCCCCATAATTATAGCCTGTTCTGGCCATTCATGGAGCTATAAACCAAAGTGATTATTAACGCTCCCGGAGAAATAGAGGGAAATGACTCCAACCAGCTCTGATTCACAGTACCGTATTACCCAAACTCCCTTCTCTATCTGTGGAACGGATGTAGGACTTTATCATTTTCACCTCATCTACATCTTACAATATTTTCATGCAAATAATTGTTTTATGCTTTATTGTGTGATTAAGATGTGCCACACTTGGAATGGTAGGCCATGTGGGAAGAATAATCTAAACTTCACCACATTTCATTTTTCAGGGTAACCTCATGTCATGTCCTTATCAGTAAGGACCAATCAAACGTCCAGACTCACCCTTTGACCAGCTCCACGACGATGAAGTCGCTGCCGTCCCCCGAGTTGAAGAGCAACAGGCCGTCCGACGTGGTGGTCTTAAACTGGAAGAAGAGGTGCATAGAGGCGTAGGCCTGCAAAGTAGCCAACGCCAGGTAGCTCGCTTTCGTTCGAAACGTCACCGGATCGGCGATGATGTGGCGCATGCCGAAGCGGGCGTTGAGTTCACAGTAGGAGATGTCGCCATTCTTGCACTGGTCCAGGTAAGGCACACCGTTGACCGTCAGGCCCTGGAGGTGACCGATGAAGTTGGAGGGCACCACGGAGATGAAGCGGCGCTCGGTCATGATGCCCGTCTCAATGTTGTGGAACTCCAGACGGGTGTGGGCGCCTGTCATTTGGCCTGAAGGTGGAAGGAGGACATGGGAATATGTTGGGATTATAGGCCTGACTTCCTCCTCATTTTCCTAACCATGTGGCCTGATCAGGACAAGCTTTAGGCCCAGGTAATGATATGTATACGGATGGAATATGTGGGTCACATGCCTTGATGATGTTATGGCTTCCTAGTAATGAACAGTAATGAGCTTTGCCAAGCGGCTTATTACAAATACCCCCATCCTAAACATGGTCATCCCCAGAGGACTTCTCTGGGCGGTTTGTGACCACCACAAACTGATTCAAACTGACACTGGCAACTTAAGGAATGACTTCACAGGGTCATTTTTAGCCCCATGCCTCATCATATAACCTCTCTCTTGCATTCCTCTCACCTCTCACCCCCTCCATCCGTCCATTCTACCCAACAGGGGGTAGTGGCAGACAGTGGAGAGTGGACACTGACCTTCTACCGTCACATTGTCCACAGAGAGCTGGAGGTTCTTTCCTCTGCGCACCACTTTCACCGTGTGCCACTCGTTGTCGTTGAGCTTCTGTCCGGCGAAGACCGTCTCGGGTCCTTTACCTGGAGGGAGAGAGCTCGAGTCACCTACCCATCAGAAAGGGTGTGGCACACTGTAGCAGCCACTCTCAGCGACTCAAGTCCTCAGAGGAGATACTGTACACGGCTTACGGAGAAAACCTGCACGTTTATCCCACACAAACACACACAGTTTTCACACAAATAAGACATGTGTTACAGTACAGTCACACACACACACACACACACACACACACACACACACACACACACACACACACACACACACACACACACACACACACACACACACACACACACATAAACATAAAGTAGTATTGTACTAGAAGGCATACTGTTACTGTCATGTCATGTCTGTCATGTCTTCCATGTCTTCCATGTCTGTCATGTCTTCCATGTCTGTCATGTTTGCCATGTCTGTGTAACAGTATAACTTTAAACCGTCCCCTCGCCCCGACACAGGCGCGAACCAGGGACCCTCTGCACACATCAACAACGGTCGCCCACAAAGCATCGTTACCCATCGCTCCACAAAGGCCACGGCCCTTGCAGAGCAAGGGGAAACCCTACTTCAGGTCTCAGAGCAAGTGGCGTAACCGATTGAAATGCTACTAGCGCGTACCCGCTAACTAGCTAGCCATTTCACATCCGTTACACTCACCCCCCTTTCAACCTCCTCCTTTTCCGCAGCAACCAGTGATCCGGGTCAACAGCATCAATTTAACAGTATAACTTTAAACCGTCCCCTCGCCCCGACCCGGGCGCGAACCAGGGACCCTCTGCACACATCAACAACAGTCACCCATGAAGCGTCGTTACCCATCGCTCCACAAAAGCCATGGCTCTTGCAGAGCAAGGGGAAACCCTACTTCAGGTCTCAGAGCAAGTGACGTAACCGATTGAAATGCTATTAGCGCGTACCCGCTAACTAGCTAGCCATTTCACATCCTTTACATCTGTCACATAAAAACCTCTAACCCAGGAAGAAAGACTCATAAACAGACCACCCACCTAAACAGACAACCCAGAATCATACAGTAACAGCAGGATGCCATCAAAGACAAAGCTGGAGGGAAGCTAGGTGTTGCAGTGCTTCTTATTGAACCAGCCTTTCTTGGTAAAGTGAGGATATGGTCATGGACAGCAGAGATGAGAGGTAGAACTATTTATAGCTATCGCCTGTAGGACTAGTGGAGCTGTGTAATTGCCATATGAGTCTTTGCCAGATTGAGTAGAGTAAGTGTAGATCAGACTGAGGATGAGGTGGCTCAGCTGCATTGAATCCCCATCTCCCCTCATCTCACTACCCCTCTAGTATAATACTACTCACTCCACCTCTCCCCTCATCTCACTTCCCCTCTCTTCTCACTACTCCTCCCCTCTCCTCTCACTACCCCTCTCTTCTCACTACCCCTCTAGTATAACACTACTCACTCCCCATCTCCCCTCATCTCACTACCCCTCTAGTATAATACTACTCACTCCACCTCTCCCCTCCTCTCACTACCCCTCTAGTATAATACTACTCACTACCCCTCTCTTCTCACTACCCCTCTCCTCTCCTCTCTTCTTTTCTCTTCTCCTCTCCTCTCACTACCCCTCTCCTCTCTTCTCTTCTCACTACCCCTCTCCTCTCCTCTCCTCTCACTACCCCTCTCTTCTCACTACCCCTCTCCTCTCCTCTCTTCTTTTCTCTTCTCCTCTCCTCTCACAACCCCTCTCTTCTCACTACCCCTCTCCTCTCCTCTCACTACCCCTCTCTTCTCACTACCCCTCTCCTCTCTTCTTTTCTCTTCTCCTCTCCTCTCACTACCCCTCTCTTCTCACTACCCCTCTCCTCTCACTACCCCTCTCTTCTCACTACCCCTCTCCTCTCTTCTCACTACCCCTCTCCTCTCTTCTCACTACCCCTCTCCTCTCCTCTCTTCTTTTCTCTTCTCCTCTCCTCTCACTACCCCTCTCTTCTCACTACCCCTCTCCTCTCCTCTTACTACCCCTCTCTTCTCACTACCCCTCTCCTCTCTTCTCACTACCCCTCTCCTCTCCTCTCTTCTTTTCTCTTTTCCTCTCCTCTCACTACCCCTCTCTTCTCACTACCCCTCTCCTCTCACTACCCCTCTCTTCTCACTACCCCTCTCCTCTCTTCTCACTACCCCTCTCCTCTCTTCTTTTCTCTTCTCCTCTCCTCTCACTACCCCTCTCTTCTCACTACCCCTCTCCTCTCACTACCCCTCTCTTCTCACTACCCCTCTCCTCTCCTCTCTTCTTTTCTCTTCTCCTCTCCTCTCACTACCCCTCTCTTCTCACTACCCCTCTCCTCTCCTCTCACTACCCCTCTCTTCTCACTACCCCTCTCCTCTCTTCTCACTCCCCCTCTCCTCTTCTCTCACTACCCCTCTCCTCTCACTACCCCTCTCTTCTCACTCCCCCTCTCCTCTCCTCTCTTCTTTTCTCTTCTCCTCTCCTCTCGCTACCCCTCTCTTCTCCTCTCACTACCCCTCTCTTCTCACTCCCCCTCTCCTCTCCTCTCTTCTTTTCTCTTCTCCTCTCCTCTCACTACCCCTCTCCTCTCTTCTCACTATCCCTCTCTTCTCACTACCCCTCTCCTCTCTTCTCACTCCACTTCTCCTCTCTTCTCACTACCCCTCTCCTCTCCTCTCACTACCCCTCTCTTCTCACTACCCCTCTCCTCTCTTCTCACTCCCCCTCTCCTCTAATCTCACTACCCCTCTAGTATAATACTACTCACTCCACCTCTCCCGTCATCTCACTTCCCCTCTCCTCTCACTACCCCTCTCCTCTCCTCTCACTACCCCTCTCTTCTCACTACCCCTCTCCTCTCTTCTTTTCTCTTCTCCTCTCTTCTCACTACCCCTCTCCTCTCTTCTCACTACCCCTCTCCTCTCTTCTTTTCTTTTCTCTTCTCCTCTCCTCTCACTACCCCTCTCTTCTCACTACCCCTCTCTTCTCCTCTCACTACCCCTCTCCTCTCCTCTCTTCTCTTCTCCTCTCCTCTCACTCCCCCTCCTCTCCTCTCCACTCCTCCTCTCCTCATACTCCCCTTCTCATCTCACTCCTCTTCTCCTCTCACTCCCCCTCTCTTCTACTCTCACTCCCCCTCTCCTATTCTCTTACTCCCCCTCTCCTATTCTCTTACTCCCTCCCTCCTCTCCTCTCACTCCCCCTCTCTTCTCCTCTCACTCCCCCTCTCCGATTCTCTTGCTCACCCTCTCATCTTACTCCCCCTCTCCTCTCCTCTCCTCTTACTCCATCCCTCCTCTCCTCTCACCCCTCCTCTCCTCTCACCCACCCTCTCCTCTCCTCTTACTCCATCCCTCCTCTCCTCTCACCCCTCCTCTCCTCTCACTCCCTCCCTCCTCTCCTCTTACTCCCTCCCTCCCTCCTCTCCTCTCCTCTTGCCACCGTCCACTGGCACAGGAGATGTCAGTTTGATGCACCAACATATGGCGGTGGGAGAAATGATTATTAAAGACGTATTTACTGTCGTGGCTTCTTTCCTCTCTCTCGCTCACCAATTGGGCCCAGCACTATTTATAGTTTTTCCAATGACACGGACCAATTATATCAAGTGTAGCAGGGAATGAGTGAGTGAGTGACAGAGTAAAATAGTGATGGTTATTGATGAAGTCAGCAGAACTGAATCAGTCTGTCCTTGAGGTGTATTATGCTTATTATGCTTTGGATGAGCGATGTCATGACGACGGCTAATTGTGCTAGCGCTAACAGTTGTAGCGAAGGGCTCTATGTTTACACATTCAAAGCAGGATAATTCCTTTTACTAAAAGGGCAATACATTAAAAACTAACCAACAGGAAGAGGAAATTAAATAATTAGACTACGCATTACAGTAGCAAAGCCTAAGAGGCTGAAACAAAAGGTTAACCCTGACGACAGGCAACTCGCAGTATTTCATGATGGCAATCACCGAGGCAAAGAGAACAGTGATTAGTAGGGAAAATAATGGGTCTGTAAACAAAGTCATAATGAGGGATTCTTCCACTCCACTGCCTGGTGGAACCAGCCCTGAAATAGTACAGTGCCCCGAGGAAGCCAGTCACTTCCATTGAAGACCTACTGCAGGCTACTGTACGATGTCCTGACTACCACTGTGAAACAACTGGTTAAAGGGCACATTTGGTATGGTTGGAAAACAACAAAACAAGCAGTGGCCATCCAACACTGTTAAGGCCTGATGTTTTGTTTATGCAAGAAGAAAATCCAATATTACAAATCTGTCTGTTTATTTTTGCGACTGGCGATGCGTGGTGGCTGCAGGTGCCTGGTGGATAATGGAGTGTGGCTTGGTGGAATGAGATTGTCCCCCCCAGTTGTGTGTGAAATGATTTAGTTTTGAGGAAAAAAAGGGTTTTATCAATTGATAGCCCATATGCGCAAACACACACGACCCGCGCATACACGCACGCACACACACACACACACAAACAGGATAACCGTTTTCCCATTAACTGTTGTTACCTTTCTCCCTGGCTTTTTGTCTGAAGCCACGAAATTGGATAGAGAGACGTTTAATCACACTATTTGAAAAGTAAATATGAGGGAAAGTCCCCTACTGCAGAGAGAACAGGAGAACGAGTTTAAGATAAACTGCTTGAGAGAGAGCTTATGAACGAGAGAACGGGAGAGAGAGAGTGAGAACGAAGGGACAATAGATTTTGATGTACCACTGGAACACTGTCGAAGCCTGCAGAACAGGCATAATTCATGGAAAATTGTTCCTCTGGGATATAGTCCATGTGCTATTTATCTGCCCCAGCCACAAGAGGCCAGAAGGGGCTAACACTAAGGAGCATAAGAGGCCAGAAGAGCGCATGGGGCTAACGCTAAGGAGCACAGAGGACACATCAGGCCAAAACAGCAGGCCATAACAATAAAGGTCTCATCGTGCCTGCTACCCTGGGAGAACACCAGAAATAGGTTTGGGGGCAGATAACAATGCAATGGGTCATATTAGTGTAACAGTATAACTTTACGTCGTCCCCTCGCCCCGACACGGGCGCGAACCAGGGACCCTCTGCACACATCAACAACAGTCACCCACGAAGCAGCGTTACCCATCGCTCCACAAAAGCCGCGGCTGTCACGACTTCTACCGAAGATAGCCCCTCTCCCGATTTGGGCGGCGCTCGGCGCTCGGCGTCGCCGGTTTACTAGCCGCCACCAATCCCTTTTTCCTTTTCTGTTTTTTTTGTCTGTGTTCATTTTCACACCTGGTTTCAATTGCGTTTATTTCTGTGTGTATATAGGGTACTTGTTTCCTGCCTTATTTCGTGCGGGATTAAGCTTGTGGGTGTTTTGCGCTCATTGATCGTTGATATTTCTTGTTCTCGTATTTACGCACGTGTAGTTTATTTTTCGGAACTGAGTTTGTTCCGTTTTTGTTTTCACTGATCTGCTCTATGAACTGTGAGACCTTATATAGAGGGATCTGTGCCATTTTTGTATTGGTGGACTATATATATATTGAACACGCTTCTCAGTATCCCTGCTCTCCTGCGCCTGACTCCTACACCTCTCACCGAGACGCACCTTATCACAGCGGCCCTTGCAGAGCAAGGGGCAACCCTACTTAATGTCTCAGAGCAAGTGACGTAACTGATTGAAATGCTACTAGCGCGTACCCGCTAACTAGCTAGCCATTTCACATCCGTTACACTCACCCCCCTTTCAACCTCCTCCTTTTCCGCAGCAACCAGTGATCCGGGTCAACAGCATCAATGTAACAGTATAACTTTAAACCGTCCACTCGCCCCGACACGGGCGCGAACCAGGGACCCTCTGCACACATCAACAACGGTCGCCCACGAAGCATCGTTACCCATCGCTCCACAAAGGCCACGGCCCTTGCAGAGCAAGGGGCAACCCTACTTAATGTCTCAGAGCAAGTGACGTAACTGATTGAAATGCTACTAGCGCGTACCCGCTAACTAGCTAGCCATTTCACATCCATTACATTAGCTTGAAGCTAATACACAGTAAGCCTACTGTAGCTAGCTAGAGGCTAATGGGTTATCCAATGCCCCATTAGCTTGGAACTAATGCACTGTAAAAGCATGCAGCGCTACTGCAGCTATCTAGCAGCTAATGGGTACTTCAATCCCCATAATGCTATGGCTCTACCACATGCTGCTTACCCAACTGACAGGCTGATTGGGCTAAAGTAGCTAGCTAGCTAATAACTAATGGGCAATTCAATCCACATATTGCTATTGCTCTACTACCTATACGCCTAACTGGCAGGCTGCTTAATGCTGACGTTTGACCATCTTTTAATGCCCAGGTAATGAAGACAGCAAACAGGCTAGGGGAAGAGGGCTTAGTGCTAAATGAGGCTGTAAACCTCATTGCTGCCGTGTCAGCCAGCCTCACTCATCTCCGTAGAAACAAGGCAAATCGTTAATAAGAGCAGTGGTATTAAAATGGAATTAATTTTAATAGCGAATCCACTTTCTCTTTTTGTCGCTCTCCCTTTGTCACCGAGATCAATGAGAGAACGACCTCTGATCGTATAAACAGAGGAGGTCATTCTCTCACTTGTTCTCTCATTCATTCTCTGTTCTCTCACTTTTCCTCACATTAATTCTCTATCTATCTCACACTACATCACTCCCTTCCCCAAATTGTCTGTCCTCAAGGTGGACGGTATAAAGTTTGGTGTTTTGGTCGGTATTTGAAGCTCCTGTTTTAGCCATCTGGTTTAATGTGGATGTAATTTACTGTGTGGAGGACCCGTCGGCAGGATGGATGAGATGTGTTACATTCACAAGCTTTTTCCCAATTAACAATAGTCGATTAATCAATTATCACAGTCTTTCTATGTAAATACCGTTGATTAATGCACACTAATCGATGAATGCACCCATTTCATCAGCGGCTACGTATTGCAGTGCAGTGCATCACTCCCACAAGTTACCTCAGGGTTAAGAGACTGGCGAGGAGAAGGAAAGCTCTTCATTTTGGCTCGACCACTAGGGCACGGAGAGATGGGTGTACTTTGACCAACTCAACTGGACCCAGAGCCACAGTTTCAGACCCAACACATAGAACCATTTGTCAGCCACAACACCTTTGAGACAGTGGAACTGAGAGTCTCTACACAGATCTACACAGAACCAGCGTCTCCTCTAAGTCTCAGTGTCGTCGCACAAGAGATGAGATGATAAACTAGGCTGTCGCGTGGCACGGCCACTGCTAATCACGCACAGGAGGCACCATGGCATCGCTAACCGAGAGGAATCCTGACATGGCTGGGAGTCTAATTGGGCCGCAGCAAAGCATTGTGGGCCGCCTCGGGGAGCAACAACCAGCCTCCAAGAGAAAGAGAGTTCAGGACCTATCAGCGCTGCAAGAAGACAGGGCCACGCCCTCAGGGGCTGCGGCGCGATAGTGTCACTATTACTAGACGCCAAAAGCGCGTCATGACTCCTTGGGGTGAGAGTCAAATGTGTTCCATGGGGTCGCTGAAGCATGTGTACATTATGGAGCCGAAGTTCAGAGGGCACTGCAGGGGATGTAAGTCTGTGTCACTGAGTCAAGAGGTTGGAGGGTCACGTCTTTGATATTATGTTTAACCATTGAGACGCTGTCTACTGCTTTGCATGGCAGAGACTCCATGGTTTGAGGCAGTTCTGAAGCTATTTTGTTTTCATGTATGGTTTTTATACCGCACAGGCAATAATAGATTTTATGCTAGACAATCAATTATAACTTTTGAAATGTGATGGATTCATACATTTTTTTAAACGATTACATAAACATATAAGGAGACATTTTGGTGATCCCAGTCTGTTTCCACTGCTTAACAAAGCAACTAGAGGTTATACGTCTTTCTAATTGCCTATTTCATCCTTTCAAACTTTCATCTTTATAGTTAGTAGAGTATAGCCTACAGTAGCCCATAGAGGTTGCCTGACTCAAAATCCATACAAGAGGGAACAATAATGAGGACCTAGCCGGATGTTGAGGTGGCGATTCAGCAGTACAGACCCGCGTGGCCTCGCAGGGAGAAAAACAGCATTGGGCCTGCATCCACTAATTAAAATGGGCTTCAGACAAATTCTCCCTCCTCTTTTCCCTCTCCCTCTTTATTCCCTCATTCTCTCCGTTCTCAGCTCAGCAGCCCCCCTTTGAGGATGGAGGGAGGATGCCGATGCTCAGGACCCGTTGCACAGTCAGTGTGTGTGTGTGTGTGTGTGTGTGTGTGTGTGTGTGTGTGTGTGTGTGTGTGTGTGTGTGTGTGTGTGTGTGTGTGTGTGTGTGTGTGTGTGTGTGTGTGTGTGAGAGAGAGAGAGAGAGAAAAACAAAGACAGATAGAGAGAGAGAAAAAGAAAGAAAGAGATAAAGAGAGAGACAGAAAGAGAGAAAGACAGAAACAGAAAGAGAGAGAGAGGAAGCGAGCGAGAGAGAGAGAGAGAGAGAGGGGCAGATGAGTGTAGATCCTGGATGACAGCTATGGATTTTGATCCTGTGTTTTCAGCGCAGTGTTAATATCTGCTGACTGGGGGTGATCCTTATAGCCAAGGCACGGTGAGGTATCAAATGATAGAGGAGGGGAGGAGAGAGACTAGCTAATGCAACTCTCCATCTATAGGTGTCTGCTTTACTCCCGAGATAGACAGGTGGCGTGATCAAAGTGGAGAGGAGGGTGTGTGTGTGTGTGTGTGTGTGTGTGTGTGTGTGTGTGTGTGTGTGTGTGTGTGTGTGTGTGTGTGTGTGTGTGTGTGTGTGTGTGTGTGTGTGTGTGTGTGTGTGTGTGTGTGTGTGTGTGTGTGTGTAGATGCAGAGTTATTTTTCATGGATCTTACAGTAAGATACTGGTTCCCTGCAATATCTCCATCTGAAAATAATAACACTGTACTGCAAATATTGGATGAGAAAACACCTTCAAAAAATGAACACACATGCACCTTTTATCACTTCTCTCTCCATCTATCTCACTTTAACACACACACACACAGTCAGAGCTTGACCACATAGTCCACAAACAGTGTAGATACGGAGGCCACTTTGCCACCACTGAAAAGCCACCCCAGGGACCAAGCGCCACACAGTAGACTGGGTTGAAGAGGCTAACAGGAAGCAGCCTGTCAACAGCATTATGCTAAAGTGCCTTCAGTGACTTCAGTTATAGGTCTGTGTACTGTACTGTAGGTGTGTACATGCACTCACTGTACCTTAGTCTGCGACTGGGTGTATGCCTGCTGGGTGTACATGTGTTGTGTAGGTACCCACACAAACAAATACTACAGTTTACTATAGAATACTACTGTACTTACTATATAATTCTGTAGTAAACTGTAATACACTATACTCCACACTGTAGTATCCCTTGATCATGTGTAGTACTTGCTATAGAATGTTGTAGTATACTGTAGAATACTATACTAAATACTACAGTAATATACACAAGAAAACACCGTCGTAAATTGTACAGAAATGTCTGCAAAAACACTACAGTCCGCAAAAACACAACTTTTTAAAACTATAGTAAATAGTATAGTATCTCATTTGCATATTACCTGCCCATTCTCTTCCCTCATATCCCAATTTGTGCCACCCATAAGTGAGAAACCTAGATGACAAGTATACACCATATATTTTGTTCCCTACAGGTTATAGAAAAGCGCTGAATAATAAAAGAAAACACTTAAAAAAACAATACAGTAATTTACTATAGCATATACTGTAGTACACTTTTTTAACTACATATTTTATACTATAGTACATTGGAAATAGTACAGTACACTACAGTAAAATAAAACTACAGTGAATACTACAGTATTCATACCATAGTATACACCCTTTTTTATGTGGGAGACTGAGTGCCAGTCTGCTTTCTGACAGTTTGACACAGGCTGTGCCCTAAAAAGGCCTTCTCTGACATTGCATGGTCTCATGCTGTGTACAGAGACACTAACACGTGGGCTGTGGTTGTGAGGCCAGTTGGACGTACTGCCAAATTCTCTAAAACGATGTTGAAGGTTGAGCATGGTAGAGAAATTAACATTAAATCCTCTGGCAACAGCTCCTGTGGACAATCCTGCAGATAGCATTCCAATTGCACGCTCCCTCAAAACTTGAGACAACTGTAGCATTGTGCTGCGTGACAAAACTGCACATTTTAGAGTGGCCTTTTATTGTTCCCAGCACAAGGTGCACCTGTGTATTGATCGTGCTGTTTAATCATCTTCTTGAAATGCCACACCTGTCAGGCGGATTAATTATATTGGCAAAGGAGAAATGCTATCTAACAAGGATTTAAACACCTTTTTGCACAGAATTTGAGAGAAATAAAAATTGTGTGCGAATGAAACATTTCTGGGATCTTTTATTTCAGTTCATGAAACATGCTAACAAAACTTTACATGTTGTGTTTATATTTTGGTTCCGTATAAATAGAATGATAATTGTAATTCTATTCTATTGGGTAGACAGGGAGTGAGAGAGATGACGGGAGAAGAGAATGGTAAAGTGTGAGAAAAAGGAATATAGAGAAAGAGGAAGACAGTGAAAGAGGAAGACAGTGAAAGAGGAAGACAGTGAAAGAGGAAGAGAGAGAAAGAGGAAGAGAGAGAAAGAGAAAGAGAGAGAAAGAGGAAGAGAGAGAAAGAGGAAGAGAGAGAAAGAGGAAGAGAGAGAAAGAGGAAGACAGTGAAAGAGGAAGAGAGAGAAAGAGGAAGAGAGAGAAAGAGGAAGACAGTGAAAGAGGAAGAGAGAGAAAGAGGAAGAGAGAGAAAGAGGAAGAGAGAGAAAGAGGAAGAGAGAGAAAGAGGAAGAGAGAGAAAGAGGAAGAGAGAGAAAGAGGAAGACAGTGAAAGAGGAAGACAGTGAAAGAGGAAGAGAGAGAAAGAGGAAGAGAGAGAAAGAGGAAGACAGTGAAAGAGGAAGAGAGAGAAAGAGGAAGAGAGAGAAAGAGGAAGAGAGAGAAAGAGGAAGAGAGAGAAAGAGGAAGACAGTGAAAGAGGAAGAGAGAGAAAGAGGAAGAGAGAGAAAGAGGAAGAGAGAGAAAGGTATGAATGCAGGAGGTGGTTACCAGGTGTCACGGATCCCTCCGGAACTGTGTCATGACGCACACCTGGTCCCCATTTCCCTGATTCTAATGGTTTAAATGTGCCCTTTGTTTCACCATTGGGCTGTCGTTTATTGTTCCAATGTCCGTTGGTCGTGTGAGTTCCTGTGCTGTGTTGTTCTGGCTTTCGTGCTGCATGTATTGGGCACATGATTACGGGTCTTGTCCCGTGTAGAGTCATTGTGTGCATGTATGTTACGGGTCTTGTCCCGTGTAGAGTCATTGTGTGTGTGTGTATGTTACGGGTCTTGTCCCGTGTAGAGTCATTGTGTGTGCGTGTATGTTACGGGTCTCGCCCCGGTGGAATTATTCAAGGTACTTTTGTTTGGGTTTCAACCCTGTGTTTTGTATACGTGTTTGTTTGCTCTTCGATCCCTGTGTCTTTACACGGCACGCTGTAATTTGGGTAAATAAGTAAAAAACTATTACGTATTCCTGCGCCTGTCTCCCGATCCCTTTATACCGATGTGACACCAAATCCCTGGCACAGAGAGGAAGACTCAGTCAGAGATGTCGATTCAGCAATACGGCTTTTCCTACAGACTGCTCCACACCCAGGATGTGGCATGGGAAAACACTCCACGGGGTAGCTCACAGGCTCATGCATGTGTGTGTGTGTGTGTGGGGCGGGGGGGGGGGGGGTGTACAATTGGTTACATGAGTGTTTATGCAAGTGTGTGTGTGTGTGTGTGTGTGTGTGTGTGTGTGTGTGTGTGTGTGTGTGTGTGTGTGTGTGTGTGTGTGTGTGTGTGTGTAGCGTAAAGCCACCAGTCTCTGTGCCATCCCTGTGCCCCCGCTCTTCTCTGCCATCTGTTCTCTCTGGCATCCTTCCCATGTTGTTTGTGAAGGAGGAGGACCATCCCTCCATCCGCTTCTGTCTTTCTCATCACTCTCTCACATAGTCATCCTGAGCAGTGCCAACTACTCATCCCTCCCTCCCTCTCTAACCTCATGCAAGACTCTCGAATAACTGTTTTTGCTCATGACTTCTCCACAGTCTTTTGGCTTGAACACATTTGAAACTTGTGTTCTACTCTGCCCCTGATATTGTCCATATATGATCAGTATGTTTGATTAGTCTATACATTGCTTGGAATGCAATGGCTTTAGACACTGCTACACTCTGCCGTGCCACCTGCCCTCACGTCACTGATGTCTCATGTTCCTATGATTCTATGCCTTTGCCCCCCTGAGGGTTACTGTGCCAGCCTGCTATGGAGCAGATAGGTCAATTCAGGATGGCATCAAACCAGCTGACACAACGGGCAACCACACCAACTGGGGGCATAAGCAGGGCAGGCCACACCAACTGGGAGGATAAGCAGGGCAGGCCACACCAACTGGGGGCATAAGCAGGGCAGGCCACACCAACTGGGGTCATAAGCAGGGCAGGCCACACCAACTGGGAGGATAAGCAGGGCAGGCCACACCAACTGGGAGGATAAGCAGGCAGGGTAGGACAGAACAGATTATGGTACTACTAACAACCACCATGTGGGCATCAGTCATGGGCTATAGTAGAATGTCATGGAGTGTGTGGTTAATGATGCCAACATACATAGAGGTCAATATAGATGGACAGACAGGAACTAACATGACTGTCAAGAGGTAAATATAGATGGACAGGCAGGAACTAACATGACTGTCAATAGGTAAATATAGATGGACAGGCAGGAACTAACATGACTGTCAAGAGGTAAATATAGATGGACAGGCAGGAACTAACATGACTGTCAAGAGGTAAATATAGATGGGCAGACAGGAACTAGCATGACTGTCAAGAGGTAAATATAGATGGGCAGACAGGAACTAACATGACTGTCAAGAGGTAAATATAGATGGACAGGCAGGAACTAACATGACTGTCAAGAGGTAAATATAGATGTGCAGACAGGAACTAACATGACTGTCAAGAGGTAAATATAGATGGACAGGCAGGAACTAACATGACTGTCAAGCATGCAGACACATGCATGTCACTCCTTCAGTCCAGTCCTGTGTGAGTGTGTGAGTCCAGACACGTGCATGTATACAGACGCACACACACACAGTTCCCCCTCCTACACACACACACACACACACACACACACACACACACACACACACACACACACACACACACACACACACACACACACACACACACACACACACACACACACACACACACACACACACACACACACACACACACACACACACACACACACACACACACACACCCTCCCTCCATGTGTCCAGTCCCGGCGAGGTAATCATGGCCATTGATGTCATAGGTTAATGGCTGTTTGTTCCACAACAACCTTCACAGTTGATTACTCATCCCCTGTTCAGACAGCAGGCGGACAGGCTGGCACACTGGAGCCCTGCTAGTCCTGTTACACTACACTGTTGTCTGTTAAACCAGGACCATTACACAAGCCTCAATGCTAACAGCTAACATCTCACAGCAATGCATTACAATGTATCTATGAGAAGCTAGTTTCTGGAGAAAATACTGTACTAAATAAGGAAGTGTACGGTGTCTTCTAGTGAGAGAGAGAGAGAGAGAGAGAGAGTGAGAGACATTGTGTCACACACAGAAGACCGAAAGGTGGTGGTGGAAAGGGACAAGGAGAGACATGGGAGAGAGAGAGAGAGGGAGAGAGAGAGAGAGAGAGAGAGATAGAGAGAGAGAGAGGGAGGGAGAGATAGTGAGAAAGAGTGAGAGAGGGGGAGGGTGAGAGAGGGAAAGAGAGAGCGAGAGAGAGTGAGAGTGAGATAGAGAGAGAGAGAGACAGAGAGAGAGGGAGAGATAGAGAGAGAGAGAGAGAGAGAGAGAGAGAGAGAGAGAGAGAGAGAGAGAGAGAGAGAGAGAGAGAGAGAGATGACTGACTCAACCTACATATAAAGAACGTCCTAGCTAATGGAAGTAAATCTGCACACCATTATCTAAATGTCCATTGGTGTCGTTCATCAAAAGATTTAGATCTTTTAGATTTGAATGCGGTACAGGATATTCAGATTTGGATTTGTTATTATTATTGTTCTACTACAGTATGTAAATTCTTTCTCTGAGATACAAATGTTTTCCATTGAAACCGCTAGAATTTCAGTATTCATCTAACCTATTTCCATACCCAATAGCTCAAATGACGGCATGCATACTGTAGCCATTTCTTTTAGTACAGGCCTTAAATTGAATTCATGGAGGTAGCAGGGCTATGCAACTAACAGCTTATTTAAATGCTTCATGACCATGAACTATGTTATTAACCTACCTCATTGACTTTCAGATTGTGGAGTGGCTTGGTTAAAAATGAACGCCAGCAACATTTAAATTGGAAACCATTTTTGGGCAAAGCTGTGGGGGATAGCTTTCTGTACTTGTAAATAAGCCCTATTCCCGTGAATACGGTGCCAGCCATTTAACAGGGTCCATATTGTTTTGTAGGGGACAATAAAAATGCTATTGATTTGTTTCATCATCTGGTGAATAACATTTGTTAAGAGGATGGATGGTGATTGAGATTCTGTGATGTGCAATGGACAGACTTGCAACCCATCTGGGCATGTCTCTCTCCGTGTTTCAGTATTACAGCAATAGAAGGCTTTGTTGTGATATACTGCTGCAATGGTTGAGAAGTGGTTTCTATAGCATGAGATGATCACTTGGCTCTGCTTTTTCCCAGATATGGGGATCAGGCTGTCTTTGACATTGATCGTATTTGTCTCCTTAGCCTATGATATCATATTTACTCTGATATCCAAGGAGAGCGGGGCCCATCTCAGATCTAATGAAGGGTGTGCGTGCCAGCCAGTTGTAATGCCGCCAGTCTGCTAACAGCTAGCGCAACAACCGAGATGAAAGATGTGATGAACAACAGAGAGTGGTGATTAAAACACAAGAAGACAGCCAGACAAGATCCTCTCCGACTCTCACTCTGTTTTCTCACGCTCTCAATTTCTCTCTGTCCATTCCCCCTCTCTCCCCCTCTTCTCCTGTTTTGCTTTCTCTCTACCCCCCTCTCTCTCTCTACCCCCCCTCTCTCTCCACCACCTCTCGCTCCACCCCATTCTCCCCCTTGCTCCATCCTCTCAGATCCCCATCCTCACAGAAAAAACCTCTCTCTCTCGCTCTCTTTATCTCCATCTCACCCTCTTCCCTCTCATCTATTTCCATATTGAAAACAGAGCAGACCTTTTCTCCTCTATCATCTCTCCCTCTTGGGGAAAGTAGGCTTGGCTGGCAGTCAGTTGAGGACACTGTCGCATCCTGCCACCACAGCAAAACAACCCCAGCAGCCAAAACATGGCCTGATTTGCCAGGGGATACGAGGGAGGGGGATGGGAGAGGCGGCCACATAGAGTGTGACCCCCAGCCATGATTATCCATTATCCATGACCCTGTAGGCCAATTATCACGATAAGGGACAGAGAGGAGGGCCAGGTGGGTTGTTATCAGACTGCTTCTCTAACACCTGCACCCTCACTGTAAGGTGTGTGGTGCCTGTTTGCATGCATGATGAGATCAAATCTGTTGTTATCTAGCCTAGCAGTGAAGGGAGGGGAGGTGTCGAGTGGAAGAGCGATTGATCCTAATAGTGAAGGAGGTGAGAAATGAATCTCTCTCTCTCTTTCATCTCTCTCTCCTTCATCTAATTAATCTCCCTCTTCATCTTCCTCTGTCTATCGCTTCCTCTATCTTTCTATCGTTTCATCTCTCTATCTTCCTCTTTCTATCGTTTCATCTCTCTATCTTCCTCTGTCTATCATTTCATCTCTCTATCTTCCTCTTTCTATCGTTTCATCTCTCTATCTTCCTCTTTCTATCATTTCATCTCTCTATCTTCCTATCAATCCGTCTCTAACTTCCTCTTTCCATCTCTTCAGCTCCCTCTCTCTTCATCTCTCTCTCCCTCTCCTGGTGGATTTAGTTGATTTGGACCACGTCACCCAGCATGCAGGAGCAGCGTTGCCCTTGGAGACCCCATCATTCTGCTAAGGGAGTATGAACCCAGACAGCATCAATGTGCTGTTGCTCCTCTCATTACACCTCCCATAACAAGCCTATATTTAACCTGTCTCTCTGTCAGCCTATTGGGTTGAATGGGCTGCCATCTCACCATGCAAGTTGAATACTAAGAGACGAGGGGTGTATCTCAATGCTGTTAAGTGGCTTCCATTCCTTGTGTTTTCATCTCCATGATCACTGATCTGGCATGGCCTAAAATGGTCAGGCACATATGTTGAAAGCCTATTAAATCCTTTCACTTGTTTGTGTTAAAAGTATACATGGAAAGGAAGCCATGGAGGAGTATTGACACACCCAAGGAGATGAGTTGTATACCATCTTACCAAGCCATTAGGGCAGTGAAAAATGGTACGACATGGGGACAGGTAAGGAATCTTCTGTGGCACCATGCAGGGCTGGTGGGCAGGGTGGAACCATGGGCAGGGTGGCACCATGCAGGACTGGTGGACTGGGTGGCACCATGCAGGACTGGTGGACTGGGTGGCACCATGCAGGACTGGTGGACTGGGTGGCACCATGCAGGACTGGTGGACTGGGTGGCACCATGCAGGGCTGGTGGACAGGGTGGCACCATGCAGGACTGGTGGACTGGGTGGCACCATGCAGGGCTGGTGGACAGGGTGGCACCATGCAGGACTGGTGGACAGGGTGGCACCATGCAGGACTGGTGGACAGGGTGGCACCATGCAGGGCTGGTGGGCAGGGTGGAACCATACAGGGCTGGTGGACAGGGTGGCACCATGTAGGACTGGTTGACAGGGTGGCACCATGCAGGGCTGGTGGGCAGGGTGGAACCATACAGGACTGGTGGACAGGGTGGCACCATGCAGGACTGGTGGACTGGGTGGCACCATGCAGGACTGGTGGACTGGGTGGCACCATGCAGGACTGGTGGACAGGGTGGCACCATGCAGGACTGGTGAGCTGGGTGGCACCATGCAGGGCTGGTGGACAGGGTGGCACCATGCAGGACTGGTGGACAGGGTGGCACCATGCAGGACTGGTGGACAGGGTGGCACCATGCAGGGCTGGTGGACAGGGTGGCACCATGCAGGGCTGGTGGACTAGGTGGAACCATGCAGGACTGGTGGACTGGGTGGCACCATGCAGCACTGGTGGACAGGGTGGCACCATGCAGGACTGGTGGACAGGGTGGCACCATGCAGGACTGGTGGACAGGGTGGCACCATGCAGGGCTGGTGGACAGGGTGGAACCCTGCAGGACTGGTGGACTGGGTGGAACCATGCAGGGCTGGTGGACAGGGTGGCACCATGCAGGACTGGTGGACAGGGTGGAACCATGCAGGACTGGTGGACAGGGTGGCACCATGCAGGGCTGGTGGACAGGGTGGAACCATGCAGGGCTGGTGGACAGGGTGGAACCATGCAGGGCTGGTGGACAGGGTGGAACCATGCAGGGCTGGTGGACAGGGTGGCACCATGCAGGACTGGTGGACAGGGTGGAACCATGCAGGGCTGGTGGACTAGGTGGAACCATGCAGGGCTGGTGGACTAGGTGGCACCATGCAGGACTGGTGGACTGGGTGGCACCATACAGGGCTGGTGGACAGGGTGGCACCATGCAGGACTGGTGGACTGGGTGGCACCATACAGGGCTGGTGGGCAGCGTGCCCTGGTGCCATAAGTCAAGGGGAGAGGTAAATGGGGGGAGAGATACTCCATGGGCGTCGTGCCACCCTCCTTAAATGATCCTCACTTTTAGTTACACCACCACCACCTTTTACTGTCTTTCTGTATGTGACACACTGTCTCTCCCTCTATCTCTCGCTCTCTCCCTCGTTCTCCCTTTCTCTCCATGTCTCTCCCCCTCTCCCTCTATTTCTCTCTCTCTCGTCTGTTGTTATGTCTCTGCTTCAGTCCTCACACCTCATTCTATATCTCTGAGCTACTGTTGGTCGATTTGTCTCCTCTCCTCCAGCTCTCCTCTTTCTCTACGTTGCTCTCTATTTTGGGTGAATAGTGTGAAGTAATGGGTCTGACAGAGACAGTAGAAGAAACTTCTAGACTGGGGAAACACTGAGGCGGGTACACTCAGTGCACTCCCAAAAATGTAATCTCCCTCTAATTGTAAGGTCACAGTCAACCTTATACTCCATTATACTGACTGGCACCCTTTCAGACTGGCCTGTCAGTCTACGTATTACCCTTGTGGAAAACTGGGCACATATTTTGTTCACTTTGGTCGTTTTGGGCAAAGAAACATAAGCAATATTGATGAATTGTATTTTCACTGCAGACTAGTGTTCCCTTACTATTGGGCTAGCTTTCAACAGACTTGGAAAGGGAGTTTTGAAAAACGTACACTGATAGCCAACGTAACCACATGCGTGTGCACTTGTACACGCTCATTCCGTTTCAGCTCTAGTTAGGAAAATGATTATGTCGTCCTTTGATGTGCTTCAAAGGTCTACATTATTAGGTCACTTCTGTTTAACATTTGACGAGGTATTTGGTAAATTTCTGATTTAAACATGCAGCGAGCCGGAAAATGTGTACAAATGAAATGAGAACACATATGCGGAGGACACATGGATATTTGCGAACGTTTTTCCAATCTTCTAAACGTGCCTCGGTAATGTTGTGACGTCATATCTCAGTTCCTGAGTGTAGCCATCTTACCAAGTGTCTTCTCTCTCTGTGTGCACGTTGCATATCCAGTGACACAGGACATTTCATAGGACACGTGACGACTGTCCTAACCAGTTGTCATTTAACCAAAGTGCATCATCAAAAATCAAACAAACATCACTGACATAATTCTAGCTATTACGTTCATTTCATAAAGAATGCAGCTCATTGCAATGGGTGCAGAAATTAAGACACGTGGCCTAATACATGTCATCTCCTCAACAGTTGGCTGCTTGGAATGAATTTGGCCCTGAAGAGAGTCTGGGTATGAAACGATCATTGAATTAAGCTCTGACCGCCACTCAAGCATTAAATTGCCTTAAAAGATGATTTAATTTCATCGGAGCATTTGGTGAAATGAAACTGTTATACAAGGCAATGTCAATACATGTCCAAACTTGAAATGAACTCTACTGTAGTGTGGACTACTATCATAACTGATTTTATACAGCGTCACAATTATAGTACATGATGTCTTGTTAAGTGTTGCTCTCGATAAGGACCCAATACATAAAACATTTTATAACACATATAACATATGAATCTTTATGCATACATATGTACCACTTACATATGTATACAGTACGTTGTATACCTATATTTAAGCAATAAGACACAAGGGGGTGTGGTATATATTGGTCATATACCACAAACGCCCGAGGTGCCTTATTGCTATTATAAACTGGTTACCAACGTAATTAAAGCTGTAAAAATACATGTTTTGTCATACCTGTGGTATACGGTCTGATATTCAGGGCTCGAACCACACAGTTTATAAATGCCCGTATAGCTAAATACCGATCCTACACCCCTTGTTTTTCTCTATGCTAGTACTGTAGTCTGTTTCTCTGTCTCTGTGCTATGAAACGGATGTCCTCTGTGTGACACAGGGAAGTCACGCCTCAAAGCTCAGCGCAGGGTGACACACAGACACAGAGGTGTTACAGCGAGCAGGTGACACACAGACACAGAGGTGTTACAGCGAGCAGGTGACACACAGACACAGAGGTGTTACAGCGAGCAGGTGACACAGAGACACAGAGGTGTTACAGTGAGCAGGTGACACACAGACACAGAGGTGTTACAGCGAGCAGGTGACACACAGACACAGAGGTGTTACAGTGAGCAGGTGACACACAGACACAGAGGTGTTACAGTGAGCAGGTGACACAGAGACACAGAGGTGTTACAGCGAGCAGGTGACACAGAGACACAGAGGTGTTACAGCGAGGAGGTGACACACAGACACAGAGGTGTTACAGCGAGCAGGTGACACACAGACACAGAGGTGTTACAGCGAGGAGGTGACACACAGACACAGAGGTGTTACAGCGAGCAGGTGACACATAGACACAGAGGTGTTACAGCGAGCAGGTGACACACAGACACAGAGGTGTTACAGTGAGCAGGTGACACACAGACACAGAGGTGTTACAGCGAGCAGGTGACACACAGACACAGAGGTGTTACAGCGAGGAGGTGACACAGACACAGAGGTGTTACAGCGAGCAGGCGACACACAGACACAGAGGTGTTACAGCGAGCAGGTGACACAGAGACACAGAGAGGTTACAGCGAGGAGGTGACACACAGACACAGAGGTGTTACAGCGAGCAGGTGACACACAGACACAGAGGTGTTACAGCGAGCAGGTGACACACAGACACAGAGGTGTTACAGTGAGCAGGCGACACACAGACACAGAGAGGTTACAGCGAGGAGGTGACACACAGACACAGAGGTGTTACAGCGAGCAGGTGACACAGAGACACAGAGGTGTTACAGCGAGCAGGTGACACACAGACACAGAGGTGTTACAGCGAGCAGGTGACACACAGACACAGAGGTGTTACAGCGAGCAGGTGACACACAGACACAGAGGTGTTACAGTGAGCAGGTGACACACAGACACAGAGGTGTTACAGCGAGCAGGTGACACACAGACACAGAGGTGTTACAGCGAGCAGGTGACACACAGACACAGAGGTGTTACAGTGAGCAGGTGACACACAGACACAGAGAGGTTACAGCGAGCAGGTGACACAGAGACACAGAGAGGTTACAGCGAGGAGGTGACACACAGACACAGAGGTGTTACAGCGAGCAGGTGACACAGAGACACAGAGAGGTTACAGCGAGGAGGTGACACACAGACACAGAGGTGTTACAGCGAGCAGGTGACACAGAGACACAGAGAGGTTACAGCGAGGAGGTGACACACAGACACAGAGGTGTTACAGCGAGCAGGTGACACAGAGACACAGAGGTGTTACAGCGAGCAGGTGACACAGAGACACAGAGAGGTTACAGCGAGGAGGTGACACACAGACACAGAGGTGTTACAGCGAGCAGGTGACACACAGACACAGAGGTGTTACAGTGAGCAGGTGACACACAGACACAGAGGTGTTACAGCGAGCAGGTGACACAGACACAGAGGTGTTACAGCGAGCAGGCGACACACAGACACAGAGGTGTTACAGCGAGCAGGTGACACACAGACACAGAGGTGTTACAGTGAGCAGGTGACACACAGACACAGAGGTGTTACAGCGAGCAGGTGACACACAGACACAGAGGTGTTACAGCGAGCAGGTGACACACAGACACAGAGGTGTTACAGCGAGCAGGTGACACAGAGACACAGAGGTGTTACAGTGAGCAGGTGACACACAGACACAGAGGTGTTACAGCGAGCAGGTGACACACAGACACAGAGGTGTTACAGCGAGCAGGTGACACACAGACACAGAGGTGTTACAGTGAGCAGGTGACACACAGACACAGAGGTGTTACAGCGAGCAGGTGACACACAGACACAGAGGTGTTACAGCGAGCAGGTGACACAGAGACACAGAGGTGTTACAGCGAGGAGGTGACACACAGACACAGAGGTGTTACAGCGAGCAGGTGACACACAGACACAGAGGTGTTACAGCGAGCAGGTGACACACAGACACAGAGGTGTTACAGCGAGCAGGTGACACACAGACACAGAGGTGTTACAGCGATCAGGTGACACAGAGACACAGAGGTGTTACAGCGAGCAGGTGACACACAGACACAGAGGTGTTACAGCGAGCAGGTGACACAGAGACACAGAGGTGTTACAGCGAGCAGGTGACACACAGACACAGAGGTGTTACAGCGAGCAGGTGACACAGAGACACAGAGGTGTTACAGTGAGCAGGTGACACACAGACACAGAGGTGTTACAGCGAGCAGGTGACACACAGACACAGAGGTGTTACAGCGAGCAGGTGACACACAGACACAGAGGTGTTACAGCGAGCAGGTGACACACAGACACAGAGGTGTTACAGCGAGCAGGTGACACAGAGACACAGAGAGGTTACAGCGAGCAGGTGACACAGAGACACAGAGGTGTTACAGCGAGCAGGTGACAGACAGACACAGAGGTGTTACAGCGAGCAGGTGACACACAGACACAGAGGTGTTACAGCGAGCAGGTGACACACAGTGGCACTCACACACAGCCTACATGTTCCTGTGCCCCCACGTTTGGTCTATCTGGGCTGTGTGTGTGTGTGTGTGTGTGTGTGTGTGTGTGTGTGTGTGTGTGTGTGTGTGTGTGTGTGTGTGTGTGTGTGTGTGTGTGTGTGTGTGTGTGTGTGTGTGTGTGTGTGTGTGTGTGTGTGTGTGTGTGTGTGTGTGTGTGCTTATGACCCTATACTCTACTTCATGCGCAAATATGTGTGTGTGTCGGATCGTGTGTGTACAAGTGGATGGGACAAAGGGCGTGACATTAACAGAAGGGTCTTGAGAGAGCCACATTGCTCACCATATGTCACAGCACATCTCATTGCAGAGTGGGTGGTGCTGTTAGGTGGTGAAATATCACCCTCCATATTGATACACCACCAAACTAACCTGACTGGCTAACTCTGATTCACTTCCTAGCAAAACACGCCCATTGGGTTACAGAATATCACTTACAGTGCAGGGAAGAATCTCACCCCAATTCACATAGGGAATAATTGGCATCATGTCTGCAGGAACACAAGTATTTCGCTACACCTGCAATAACATCTACTCAATATGTGTATGCGACCAATACAATGAGATTTAGTCCTAAATGGCACCAAATTCCATTTAGGGTTCTCGTCAAAAGTGCTGTATAGGGAACACAGTGTCATTTGGGACGCAGCCTATCAGTGAGTTACTGGTTATAACTAAGGGAAGAAGGAAATATTGGCATATCGGCTAAATCATAGGTATTCAAATGTTACCCTACGAGGTCCGGACTACTGCTGCTTTTCTGTTCTACCTGATAATGAATTGCACCCATCTGATATCCCAGGTCTGAATCAGTCCCAGATTAGAGTGGAAGAATTGAAATAAGCAGTGAAACTGGCTTCCAGGTCCAGATTTGAATTTGAGGGCCCTGTTATGGGAGCATGGCTGCATTTACATATGCAGCCCAATTCAGATTTTTTTCCCACTAATTGGTCTTTTGACCAGTTAGATCAGCGTTCTTGGCAATAATTGGGCAAAAGATAATAATTGGGCTGTCTGTGTAAATCTATAGCAGATCTATGATAAGTAGAGCTAAGTAGAACAAGTTGAGTTTCCACAGGCTAATCCACTCCTTTCATCGTCTGAGGGGAAATAACCAGGAGAATTCCCTCAAACTACCGTACTACCACTCAGAAACACAATGAAGCGGAAAATAGGCCATTCACTTGTTGGTCGAGAGATGTGGGTGTGTATACCCTCTGCTGGAGAAAAATAACCCTCCTAAATCCTTCTCTTTTCCAGAGACTTTTCCATGTGTTATCATGACATCTAGTGTTGGCTTGGTTGTAGTATGTTGTGTCAAATCCCTCCCACTATTTCAAAGTGAGTCATGCCAGCAGCAATAGAGAGAATGAGGCTATTCGTCATCTTATGACTCTTTCAGTATGCTGGTGGAGATGGCATGAATACAGGGCCTTTGGAAAGTATTCACTCCCCTTGACTTTTACACATTTTGTTGGTTTACAGCCTGAATTCAATTGCGATTTTTTTGTCACTGGCCTACAAACAATACCACATAATGTGGAATATTGTTTTTAGAATTATTATTTTTTTTATTTATTTTTTTACACATGAATAAAAAAATCTAAATCTGAAATGTATTGAGTCAATAATTATTCAATCCCTTAGTTATGGCAAGCCTATTTAAGTTCAGGAGTAAAAAAAACGCTTAACAAGTCACATAATAAGTTGCATGAACTCACTCTGTGTTCAAAAATAGTGTTTAAAACATTATTTTTGATTGACTAATTCATCTCTGTACCACACACATATAATTATCTGTAAGGTCCCTCAGTCGAGCAGTGAATTTTAAACACAGATTCACAAAGACCAGGGAGGTTTTCCAATGCCTTTCAAAGAAGGCCACCTATTGGTACAGTAGGTGTATTTTTTTTTAAAGTAGACATGGAATATCCCTTTGAGCATGGTGAAGTTATTAATTAGACTGTGGATGGAGTATCAACACACCCAGTCACTGTAAAGATACATGCATCCATCTTAACTCAGTTGCTGGAGAGGAAGGAATCCGCTCAACAGTGGTGTAAAGTACTTAAGAAAAAATACTTTAAATTACCACTTATCTCGTTTTTGAGGCTATCTGTACTTTACTTTACTACTCAGATTTTTATTTTTTATTTTGTTTTACTTCACTACATTCCTAAGGAAAACGATGGACTTTTTACACATTTTCCCTGACACCCAAAGGTACTCGTTACATTTTTAAAGCTAAGCATATTCCAAAACATGCATCCTGTTTTTGCACAATGTACTAAAGTCATACTGCAAAAAATGTGGCAAAGCAATTAACTTTTAGTCCTGAATACAAAGTGTTATGTTAGGGGCAAATCCAATCCAACACAATCCAACACTCTCCATATTTTCAAGCATAGTGCTGGCTGCATCATGTTATGGGTATGCTTGTAATCGTTAAGTACTGGGGAGTTTTTCAGGATAAAAAAATTACGAAATGGAGAGTTTTTTGTGTAGAGCGTTGACAAACAATGACAATTAGATCAATTTTAATCCCGCTTTGTAACACAACAAAATGTTAATATTTGCTGAATATATATATATGTATATTGCTGCGTATGTGGAATGCTTGTAGCACATACAAATATAGATACATATAGATACTGGCACTTTAAAAAAAGTATACATTTGTGCACTCAAAGACAGACAGACAGACAGACAGACAGACAGACAGACAGACAGACAGACAGACAGACAGACAGACAGACACACACACACACACACACAGCAGGTTTCCACACACAGCAGGTTTCTCCTTAGTCATAGTGGGGCCTGCACTTACCTTGTCTATTGACATGTTAACAGTGACAGTTTGCTGTCGTTCTCTCAGCATACATTGAAATACTTTTGTTTGTTCCCATGAACGCTGTATGTCTGTCTACTCTAGGGGGCTGTGCCCTCAATGGAGTCTACATTTTTAAATTGACATTTTAGACATTTAGCAGAACCTCTTATCCAGAGTGACTTACAGTATTGAGGGCAGTAATTTCACATTACGTATAGTGATTTCACATGATGCATTCCAACACCAGCACACGTAAAACTAATCAACTAAACAGCCCTGTTCATTTGACTTAAATGAAAACCCAATAGTAGGTGGGCATTCACCAGTGTGTGAGTATGTGGGCAGAGAAAGTGAAAGTGTGTAGATTGGAAAGGGAAATGATAGAGATATGCCTACAAAGCTATTGGGTCGTTCCACCAATAGGTGTCTTTTGAGTAGCGTAACTTGGTGGGAAAAAATTATCTTTGATTTCACCTAATTTGAACATTCGGTCATGAATTGCACATGTTCAAATGAAAAAAAACGAACTGTCCCATCTCAAGAGGTAAACAAATAGAAAAGACTATAGTAAGTGCCTATTAAGCGGCAAATAAAGTAACAGGGTTGACTGTAACAGGGTTGACCGTAACAGGGTTGACCGTAACAGGGTTGACCGTAACAGAGTTGACCGTAACAGGGTTGACCGTAACAGGGTTGACCGTAACAGGGTTGATGACTTCATCTTAAATCTGCCATAAATCCCCCTGTAACAGGGTTGACCGTAACAGGGTTGACTGTAACAGGGTTGACCGTAACAGGGTTGATGACTTCATCTTAAATCAGCCATAAATTCCCTTGTAACAGGGGAAAATAGGCTTGTTGTGTGCAACAGGGAGGGGCAATTGAATGCAAGCTTCATAAAAACATTTAACTTGTTAAATTGTCGTGCGTGACAGGGTTGAAATGTAATGCTCAACCCACTCAGTTTTCCACCACAAACACTAGAAAATGGCCAGAATGAGTGGAACCAGCTCGACTGCTTTTACACTACAATTTGGCTATTGGATGTTCAATGTTTCTTAAAGAAACAATATCCAAAAAGGGTTAGTTTAACCATATTAAAACGAGAAGTTCACATAACAGGTTTGAGCTTAACATGAGGGAAAGGGTCTTTTGACCTTAAAATAAATAACTAAACACATAAAGTAAAGAATAGTCTTCTGTTGGAGTTTGTCAAAGCAATAAAATAATTGGGGCTTTACAATGATGGTTAAAACTTGGGGTTAAATGGGGCAACATTTTCCTAGATGCCACTTTAGCAAGTATTTATTCAAATAAAAAATTATATTTATTGAATTGTCCATGTGGTCTATATTAAAAGGCACTTCATTTAATATAACAGGCTTTTAACATTCTATATTTGTGCACAAGACCTACTTAATATATCAAAGGGAAGCACTCATTTCATGGAACGACCCTACTAATGAAATGAGCAGGGTGGAATAGAATGAAATGAACAGTCAGAAGTTCAAAAAAGGGGGGAAATAAGAGGGGGTTTATAAGAAAATTATATCATGAAATGAAAATGGAAAATCCTAGTGTGGTCTCAGAGGCAGAATAAATAGCATAGGATGATAAGATAGAGTATTGTATAACCAAAGAGGATAGATTAAAAAAATGGCAAAGATGACAAAGAGAGATAGCTATCACTTGTTTAAAAAAGGGCTGGTGTAAAAAGGGCATCACAAAATAAATGTGATTGGATTGATTGACTTGAATGCATTTATAAGGGACACATTGCACAGAAGACTGTTGATACAATCAGCAGAAAAATATAGATATAGTCATAAAAATGCATAGAACCACTTACTGAGGTTACAGTCTATCCTGATACAATCTGGTGGGAGAGAGAGCGAGATGGTGAGATCATATCAAAAAGAGAGAGGAGAGAAAGAAGAATAAAAGACAGAGAGATAATAACATTTTACATCCTTCAAGGTACATTCTGCAGACAACCAAGCATTTTGCTAGGGGCCACCATCCGGGGACAGAGCTACGAGTCAGGATCACCCTTTCCCACACCTCCGTCATCATCATCCCCTCACCATCCACCCCTCCCACCATCCACCCCTCCCACCATCCACCCTCCAAAAGTCCCAATGCACCACAGAAGGCAAGCTATTCACTCAATCCTTGATACAATAAAGCTCTCTCTCTCTATATATATATATCACTGTAGGCCCACTTAATGGCAAGGGGACAATGCCAATTCAATAGGTTGAGGATGATACATGTACATTATACATTAATTAGATTCTTGATACCTTGTGATGGACTACCCGTTAGATAGGCAAAATAATAAATAATAAAAATATTTCTAGAAATAGAGTTAAGAAAATATTTACTAAATAAACTAAAGTAAAAAAATCATAATTTAATCAATCAAAAAGTATCACAATAAATGTGCCTAACAATAACAAAGCTACATCTAGGGGGTACCCGTACCGAGTCAATGTGCTGGGGTACAGGCTAGTCGAGGTCATTTAGAGAGTCATTATTCCTATTTCCTCGAGTAGCTTTTATCAGAAATGGCTTAACCATGTGCAAACAATGGCTCCATGGCTTTGTGGTTGTGGGTTAGAAACAGCTTGCCTTTTGTAGCCCCTCGGGTATGGAAACCAACAGCAGCAATATTAGGAAAAGGGTGATCTGCACACTCCAGCCACAGCGCACACTTGTACATCTGGATATACTAAGAGCCATGCTAGAATATGCTCTCAACATTTGATTCACTCGTCTTTAGTCTACACAGCTTCCTCTGAAACGCATGTCCTCTGTTAGAACATTGTAAAATGGCCGAGCTCTGTTATTGAGTTAGTGGTCTCTTCTGCCCTCTGGTGGCGACAGGCTGTGTGTGCGTGTGGCTGAGGAGTGGTCTCGAGCTGTCAACCGCTACAGAATAGATGACTCAAACAGCCAGGAACCAGGCTCACTGTTATAGGGGAGGATTGCGACTGCAGATATGAATGTGATTATCCATTCGTCAATGACAAAATTGTTCACAGCTTGTGAGAGTGAGGTGTACAGTATGTTAACTAATGTGATTTTATGGAGTTTGGACTAAAAAGTCAAAAAAGAAAGCAAGTATTAGAGCATTGTTGTAATTTATGCAGCTGTGTCTTAGTCACAGAACGCAGAATGATTGATTTAAAACCATCTAATTGTAGATTGATAATCTAATCATGCAGTGTCATCATCCCTGATCACAAGTCGACATTATCAGTGCAAAGTGTGTCCCTCTACACCGTTTCATATTGATCAATTAACTCATCTTTAATTAGGCCTATCTTAATGGTAAGCAACATATCTCCAAGATCATCCTCTGATTCTATAATGATTCCACCTCCAATTAATTTCCTCCAAACAAGCTATGAATAGAAATGTTGATGTGGATTTGACACCTCTGGGCATTGTGGGATTTTGGATACGTTACGGAGACAGCTAATAGGAGGAGGTAAACTAATATCTGGTTCATTTGGACACATTAGCACTATAGATTAGCATTTAGCTTCATTAGCTATGTGTTTAGGGGGGGGCGTGATTGTTCTGGGCCAAGGCGGATGTGGGTATGTGTGTGGGTGCTGAGGCTCGCAGGGCTGAGTAGCATTGCCGTCACAGGACCTCCGACTGTGTGTGTGTGCGTGCATGTGTGTGTTTGTGGATTTGTGGGTGTAGCTGTGTGTAGCTGTGGGACAACACTGGACTCTGAGCCGGTCTCTCTGACTGTTTGATCCAAGGGCCGCAGACATACAGGCCATTGAAGGGATGAAAAGTTCCATCTTCTGAGCCTTGGCCAGGTGAGAGATGAGAGAGAGAGATGAGAGAGAAAGAGAGAAAGAGAGAGCGAGAGAGAGAGCCAGAGGGAGATGATCGAGAGCCAGAGCGAGAGAGAGAGAGCCAGAGGGCGGCAGTGAAATGAACAAAGAGTCAGAGAGAAAGTAGAGAGTGAAAGCGAGAGAGAGAGAGAGATTGAAAGGGAAAGAGAAGGGTAAGATAGAGATAGATGAATATGCTATGGCATTATTGGAGGAACCATCCTCTCCACCACCACCTCCTGTCACTAAGTTGGGGGCCCACACTCCTGTATCCCAGGGTGCACCTGGGCCCCGTTTCTCCCCGGCTCCTGCTCTCTCCCTTTAAAAGATGGAAGACAAAGGGGTGGGCACCGTCACTGCCTTAGGTCACAGCAGTCTGCCAGGAGTCCAAACTTCTGGATGTTGGCAATGAAGCCATTTATCTCCTTCCCCAGAGTCAGATGAATCATGGATACCATTTTTTTGTCTGCAGTTTGAAGGAAGCTGCTAACTAGCTCTAGCGCAACTGCTAATTAGCGTTTGTGCAATGACTGGAAGTCTATGGTATCTGCTAGCATGCAGGTACCCATAGACTTCCAGTCATTACACTCCGGCTAGTTAGCATTTGCTCACAAACATATCTGTAATTTCCATCATACTGGACGCAGAGAAAATGGTATTGACGAGTTCATCCGACTCTGGGGAAGTAGATCGTATCCCTTTAAGGCTTAGCGCTGTAGAATAATATGTTTCTGTTTCCTTATCCCATGTCATCGTTTTAAAATACATCAATATATTACTGCCTTCCAGTCTTTCTTTTTTGTACTAATTTAGAAAGATGTTAGTGTATATGTGGACAATAATGTCTCTGACTTTACCATTGTCTATAGCACCCTCTACTGGCAGACTGTCTGAACAACCAAACCCCTTTATGTTCCTTTAGCTAGAGATATCTCCATAGGGACCAGGGGAGAAACAGAGCAGAGAGGCTACAGGAGTAGGTCTAACCAGGGAAGCAGAGACAGGAGGCAGGCTTGCAGTGACAGACAAAGGCTCAGGTTTACGGGGTGGACATGGAGTTTGACGGAAGGGGTTAAGAGAAAATCAGAGGTTGTCATGGTGGGGTTGCCATTGGCTACCTAGGTTGACGGTCAGCTTGATCCTGCCACCGTCCAGCTCTAGCCGCAGGGTGTCTGCGGACTCTTTGGAGGTGGTGGCCATGAGGAGGCCGTAGGCCCTTTGGGACATGAACCGTAGCGCCACGTCCTCTGCCTCGGTGTGCATGGTGCCCGGGATGAGGATCTTCAGGTACATGCTGCTGTCGTAGCTCAGCACCGTGGCCTCTGTCAGGGGGCGGGGGTATGGAGAGGAATGTAGAAGCATGCACACATGAGCAGACGCAGATACAGGTTCAGACAGACAGGCACATACATTATGGAGTGACACGACGTTTAACAAGACAACCAGAGATTACAGATCTGATATTGTAGTTTTCCCAATACACACATTGACACCCAGTGCAGAAAGGTCTTCCAAGGTTAGCACCATGTCTTTTCTTGGACTAGAGAGGACAGTAAAGTGTTAGAACAACACTAAGGGTGGCAGGTAGGCTGGCGGGTAGGAGCGTGGGGCCGGTAACCAAAAGGTTGCTGGATCGAATCTCTGAGCTAAAAATCTGTCGTTTTGCCCCTGAACAAGGCAGTTTTTCCCCTGAACAAGGCAGTTAACCCACTGTTCCCCAGTTGCTGATGAAGTAGATGTTGATTCATGGAGCCCCCCCCCCCCCCCCCCCCCCGCCCGCACCCCTCTGAATCAGAGGTTAAATGAGGAAGACAGTTGAAAGCATTCAGTTGTACAACTGACTAGGTATCCCCCTTTCCCTCTAATACAACTAACAGAAGATATGATGGAGATAATATCATAGACACGAACACCAAAACCCCTGCAGCTGACTTTACGTAGATCCCGTCTGAAGAGATGATTGACAGCTTGCCTACGGAGGTCTCTCTGTATGTGGGTAAACACATGTTGCCGTGGGCTAGGCTGATCCACCATGGGGACTTCCCTTATATTTTGGACGCATATGGTTTGGAGCACAAACCAAATGCTTTATTCAGACCACTGAAATCCACTTTAACGCAAAGCATATCGCCTTTTGGCAAACAACTACTTGCTGTTGAATAAAACGGCCGACTCAAAAGGTTAGTTTCCAATCTCACTGTATTATTGAAGATCAAGTCCCACTACTTAAACACTAATATTGAGTTAGACCACCCTGGTCAGACAAGCGACAACAAAGCACAATATTGTGTAACTCTTTTTCATACACTTGCAGTATAAGGTAAACACACTAGAGGGCAGGGAAGCACCACACAAAAAACACAGCTCATCAGAAACAAACATTATACCAAAACTGGTACAAACTGACCGTTCGTTCGATGATGTTCAGTCCTTCACTGCCTTGATTTCAATCCAGACTCTTGTTACCATTGATACGCCTACAACACAGCATCTCTGAGCTGTGCATTTCTAGCGTTGCAAAAAGTAGCCAATTGTCAGACTTGAGTAAAAGTAAAGATACCTTAATAGAAAATAACTCACGTAAAAGTCACTCAGTCAAATACTACTAAAAGTCTAAAAGTATTTGGTTTTAAATATACTTAAATATCAAAAGTAAATGTAAATGATATAAATCATTTTAATTCCTTATATTATGCAAAACAGATGATTTAATTGAATTTACTGACACCCAGGGGCACAATCCAACTTTCAGACATCGTTTAGAAACAAAGCATTTGTGTTTAGCGAGTCTGCCGGACCAGAGGCAGGAGGCATGACCATGTGTTCTCTTGATAACTGTGTAATTGGACCATTTTCCTTCCTGCTAAGAATTAGAAATGTAACGAGTACTTTTGGATGTCAGGGAAAATGTATGGAGTAAAAAGTACATTATTTTCATTAGGAATGTAGTGAAGTAAAAGTAAAACTTTTCAAAACTATAATTAGTAAGTACTTCAATGTATTTTTACGTCGCACCACTGCATTTCACCTGGGTCTCGAAGGAGATGTTACATGCTTTCCTTTAGTGCAACGACAGCCAACAGCCTACAGCTAATTAGAATGGATCAGACAAACGTAGCCGCCAGCACGTTGTGTCACCCCCGCACAGACAGACAGAGAGCAGCCTCGCACCACCTGGATGTATGTGACAAGCCCAGATGGTGACAGTAAGCATCGTCGCTCTACCGAGCTCCACAAGCCTCCACCAGCCTCCCACCAGTTCAGTCAGCTAGCTCCCCACCCCTGCCAAGCCAACGCAAGACCAAATGCCACCCATCCCCAAGTGCACAGCTCCTTTTAGCACACTGTAGCTGGTGGATGCTTTAGAGTGGCACCAAGATAAGTCAGCCTCATCATCTAAGCCTATTATGACTAGGGTTAGCTCGCTTGTAAGCATGAAACCAAATGGAACTTAATCCCCACGGATCCCACTTCTGACATCGTCTCCCCACGGATCCCACCGCTGCCAAAAAATGTCCCCATCCTGTTTCATCACCACCTGTTCCCCCACTGCCCCGTTCTTCCCCAATTTCCCAGCCACTCCTCACCTATTTCACAGTTGCTGCCCAGGTAGCCGGTGCCGGTGCAGTCGCAGATGTAGCGGTTCCATCCCTCTTTACACAGGCCTCCGTTCCCACAGGGGGTGCTGCTACACCTCTTCTGCAGCTCGCGGGTGCAGAAGCTGCTAACGCCCGGGGAGCTCTGGATCTCGGCCAGGCGGCGCACGTCGCGGCTCTTGCCGTCGATGAAGAGGTCACGGATGCAGCCCACGTAGCCGTAATTGAGCAGGGCGGTCCAGACCTCGGGGGGCAGCACCAGGTCAGAACGGGTCTCGGGGAGACCTCCCAGGAACATGTCACTGTCCAGGTCTAGGATCTCACTGCCCTCGTTGGAGTTGAAGGGGATACTGCGGCTGTTCACTGAGATGGAGCCTAGGAGGAGGAGGAGAGATAAGGGGGTATATACATGATGTCAAGTGTGTATGTGTGTGTGTGACCGTGTTTGAGTGTATGTGTTGAGTGCTTTTGTATGTTCTTGTGTGTTTGTGTTGAGGCTGTAATCGATTGGCTGGAGGGGAAATGACCCAGGAGTATACAGCACGGTTGAGAGTGGATGAGACCTGGGCTCCTCTTGGCTGTGATTTACCAATGAAAACGCTCTAACAGGAAGGACAGGGTGTGATCAGAGAGACTCTCTATAGGAGCATCCCAATATGGGGATTAGTTAGGATGTATGAGGAGGCTTCCCACACACTCTCTCTCAAACACACGCGCGCACACACACACACGCAGGAACGCAGACACGTACACACACACATGCACAAACACACAGACACACAAAAACATAAGTGCCTATGTGCATCATGCACATTCCTCAGGGGACAGTACTAGGAGAGAAGACATGGATATGACAGGACTGAGAGAGAGGCAGGCCGAGAGGGCTGAGAGGTGTGTGAACAGCTTTAAGACAGGACTGAAAGAGAGGCAGGCCGAGAGGGCTGAGAAGTGTGTAGAGCAGCTTTAAGACAGGACTGAGAAAGAGGCAGGCAGAGGGGGTGGAGAGGTATGTAGAACAGCTTTAAGACAGAACTTAGAGAGAGGCAGGCAGAGAGGTCTGAGAGGTGTGTAGAACAGCTTTAAGACAGGACTGAGAGAGAGGCAGGCAGAGATGGCTGAGAGGTGTATAGAACAGATTTAAGACAGGACTGAGAAAGAGGCAGGCAGAGAGGGCTGAGGGGTGTGTAGAACAGCTTTAAGACAGGACTGAGAGAGAGGCAGGCAGAGATGGCTGAGAGGTGTGTAGAACAGATTTAGCCTGTTTGGGCTGCAGGGGCAGTATTGAGTAGCCGGATAAAAGGTGCCCATTTCAAACGGCCTCGTACTCAATTCTTGCTCGTACAATATGCATATTATTATTACTATTGAATAGGAAACACTCTCTAGTTTCTAAAACCGTTTGAATTATATCTGTGAGTAAAACAGAACTCCTTTTGCAGCAAACTTCCTGACAGGAAGTGGAAAATCTGAAATCGATGCTCTGTTCTAGGGCCTGCCTATAAATGGGCTTCATATATATCAGTATACATGCACTTCATACGTCTTCCACTAGATGTCGACAGGCGGTGAGAGAAGAAATGGAGTGTATAACTTGATCTGGGGTCGAATAAAAGCTCTCGGCATGACGTGTCACCAGTTTCCTGTTTTCTGGAGAGCGTGTGAAGGGACCTGGTTTTGTCTTCTGTAAAGCTGTCGTTATGGACGACTAATATCTCCGGCTTTGATTTTATTTGATACATGTGACAATATCATCGTAAAGTATGTTTTTTCAATATTGTTTTATTAGATTATTGAAATTTATTCGGGACGTTAAGCGTGTTGCGTTGTGTGCCTTTGTTCAGGAAGGAGAGCTTCGCGCCACTTTGCTAGCTTTCGTGCTAATTGACTGGAGAAGAGGACATTCTAAATCCAAACAACGATTGTTCTGGACAAAGGACCCCTTGTACAACATTCTGATGAAAGATCATTTTTGGGTACTCTCTCGCTATAACTAAGCTGTATGTCGTAATGAAGTCATTTTTAGAATTCTAACATGGCGATTGCATTAACTTCTTGCAACTATAGGGGGTGCTGTTTCAAATTAGCATAATTGTCTCTACAGATTAAACTGCCTAGTACTCAATTCTTTCTTGTACAATATGCATATTATTGTTATTATTGGATAGAAAACACTCTCTAGTTTCTATAGACGTTTGAATTATGTCTCTGAGTGAAACAGAACTCATTCTACAGCACTTTTCCTCCCAGTGTGAGAGATTTAGACATCTTGGCCTCTGGTTCCAGATCAGTTTTTAAAGTCTCTGTTAATCCTATGAGATACAAACACTGCCCACGCCTTCCTCTAGATGTCAGTAAGTGGTGACAATTTGAATGGAGTCTATTGCGCAATCACAGGCTCTATAAATGACCAAAGACCGGAAGTAGGATTCCTTTGGAGTCTGCGCTCAACGCAAGAAGGATATCTGACTGGCCTTTTTCCAAGTCTTGGTTTAGCCAGTAATATAGCGTCGGTCATGTTTTTACTCGTTATAGGTGTTAGAAACCTCATAATGTAGTTAATTTAAACCGTTTTGTAGCAATTTATATCCGTTTAGTGCGATTTTGAGGCATTGCTTTGTAATAGACTTTGAAGCTCCGGGCACGTTTCGGGGTCCCGGTCGTACGTTAGTGAGCATTTCGACGGACAAGTGGACATCTTTCGACCAAAAGAAGATTAGACCCAAGAAAGGATTCATTGCCCAAGAATCTGATGGGAGAACAGCTCATAGTAAGAACAATTTATGATGATAAATCGTGTTTCTGTCGAAATATGTTACACGCTTATGCTGCCATTATGTTTGCTATAGCTTCGCTTGGCGCAACCTGTATTGAAAAGTAAGGAAAATTAAAAAAATGTAATTCCGCGATTGTATTAAGAATTAAATTGTCTATCAATCGCTGTCCACCCTGTATTTTTTAGTCAAGTTTGTGAGTATTTATGTATAAGACTAGATCACTGTCTAACATGATGCACGACATTTTCTGACCAGCTGACCTACTTTTGTCATTGTCTAACCATGATTTTGGTGGCTAAATATGCACATTTTCGAACAAACTCTCTATGTATGTTGTAATATGATGTTACAGGAGTGTCATTTGAAGAATTCTGAGAAGGTTAGTGAAAAAATTTATATATTTTGGCGATGATTACGTTATCGCTCTCTTTGGCTAGAATCAATGCTCTGGTAATGTTTGCACATGTGGTATGCTAATATAACAATTTATTGTGTTTTCGCTGTAAGACACTTAGAAAATCTGAAATATTGTCTGTATTCACAGGATCTGTGTCTTTCGATTAGTGTATGCTGTGTATTTTTACGAAATGTTTGATGATTAGTAATTAGGTAATACACGTTGCTCTATGTATTTATTCTAGTCAGTTGTGACGGTGGGTGCAATTGTAAACTATGATATCTACCTGAAATATGCAAATTTTTCTAACAAAACCTATCCTATACCATAAATATGTTATCAGACTGTCATCTGATGAGGTTTTTTCTTGGTTAGTGGCTATCAATATCTTAGTTTAGCCGAATTGGTGATAGCTACTGGTGTTGAGAGAAAATGGTGGACAAGAAAAATGGTGATTTTTGCTAACGTGTTTATCTAATAGATTTACATATTGTGTCTTCCCTGTAAAACATTTAAAAAATCTGAAATGGTGGCTTTATTCACAGGATCTGTATCTTTCATTAGGTGTCTTGGACTTGTGATTTAATGATATTTAGATGCTACTATTTAATTGTGACGCTATGCTAGCGATGCTAATCAGTGTGTGGGGGGGTGGGGGGTGCTCCCGGATCCAGGGTAGAGGCTCGTTAGAGGTTAAGAACTAGTGTATCTATCATTTCCTATACAGTCGTCCATAACGGCAGCTAAACAGAAGGCAAATCCAGGTGCCTTCTCGCGCTCTCCAGAAAACAGGAAATGGGGGACACGTCATACAAAGAGCTTGTATTCCACTTCAGACCAAGATAAACACTCAATTTCTTTGTGGATGACGGAGAATGAGTATACATCACAGGACGTTGGTGGCCCCTTAATTGGGGAGGACGGGCTGGAGCGGAATAAGTGGAATGGTATCAAATTCATCAAACATATGGTGTATATGTGTTTGATGGCATTTAATTTGCTCCGTTTCAGCCATTATTATGAGCCGTCCTCCCCTCAGAATCCTCCACTGGTATACAGTACATAGTCTGTATTTATGTGCACATCTCCGCAACATAAGAGTACCTGGAAATATGTATAGTTGTTACAATGGCTTCCTAGCTTGTACATGCATATGTCATAAACGTAGAAAAGTACTAATGTACTGCTTTATAGATGTTCATATCCTCACCTTTCCTCCCTTCCCTCTGGAAGTCCACATGGCACCACTCCCCATCGTTCACCTTCTTATTACTGGTCTTCAGCTTGATACTCCCAGATCCCATGTCCATTAGCAGGTAGAGAAACCCATCCAACAGCTCCATGGCAAAGTAGTCTGACTTCATGTCCCGACCTGGTTTCTGCTCTTTAGGACCCTGGGTGCGCCCGTGGCTAAACAAGAGCAGGCCACTGGGTTCTGTGGTGCGGAAGTCGAAGGAGATGGAGCCTGTTTTCTTGGTGTTCCACTTGGGCAGGGCGATGAAGGACTCTGGGGACTCAAAGGTGACAGGGTCCAGTGCGGCCACATCCTCACAGCGGAAAACAAGATCTCCGTTCAGGCTGATTTTAGGGTCCCGCTCGATGGCTAGCCGGGAGAGTTCTAGCTTGAAGTCGTTATTCTTGTACACCACCTACAGGGAAAGGTGGAAGGCGATAGAAACATTTTCGTTTTAGTATTGTCAGCTGATGTTAACCTTCTGTATGCTGTGCTAGCAATCGTAGACCCCACATGAATGTGGGGAAGACAAATTATGCATACAAAGGCCTACTGCTTAGTTTTATATTGATAGGTTTGACAAAGACTACGCCCAACAATGCATCAGGGACTTTGAATGTGAATAAATATATAACACAATAGTCTTTGAAAACTGATGCTGTCTAGCTTTTCTTTGGATTTCTTGGAAAGAAAATGTGTCCATGATAGTTTACACTGCTTTACAATTCAAAATACACTTCACTCCCTTCACGTTGAATTTAGCATCTCAAGGTCTCTATGCCTAGAATTTTCAAAGGACTAACCGTAGACATTAAAAGAAGTGTGGCATTTGTTTGTGTGAATATGACTCATAGTTTAGCAAACTCAATTATTCACAATGGCACTCTGGGAGATCTCAAGTTGCAGTATGAAGGGAATAAAACAAGGGATAAGCTAGACGCCTACAGACTAATGCAAATTCCTGACAGACTTGATGATGAAAACTGTCTACATTGTCCTGGGTGTCTCCATTCATAATGTAAAGTATTAGGTGTTAAAGCTCTGGATAGTGTGTTAAGCTGTCTTCGGGTGTATTTTTCTCCTGCAGCTTTTTCTGATAGGTACATAGACCATGATGATTGCTGTCATCAGATAGATGTTGGAAAGGTGGCACACTGTGAAACCTCTATCTGAAAACACCTCTTCGACACAGGGTGAAGAGACAACAAGAGAGTGGGCTCTTGTCCCAGAGCCCACACCCAGTCTTACCACAGCTCTTAACGCACACACACACACACACACACACACACACACACACACACACACACACACACACACACACACACACACACACACACACACACACACACACACACACACACACACACACACACACACACACACACACACACACACACACACACACACACACACACACACAAACCACATTGACCACACGCAGGCTCCTAGACACACACACACAAGCCCAAACACTGTCCCCTGAAAGTAGTGCTTTTAGAGTCGTGTTAGAAAGATTCCCAGTCCAAGCACAGGCTCCAATTTCTTCTGTCGTATCAAGGCAGTGCAGAGATACTGCAAAGTCAGCAACAAAAATGGACCAGCTAAAATCTCAGGGTTCACTGAAATGATTTTTAAAACCCCCTAGAGTCAATTGACGCACCGGTGTGTAAATTTAAGTTACATAACAAATAAATCACCAGTAAAATACGCCAGTGTCGCACTTCCGCATCTGCGGTGAAGTTGCCAGAGCTAGAGCGGTGTTTGTCAGACCAGGAGACATCCCGGAAATCAGTCTTCTCACGAAATCATCTGTAGCGTCCGAACGGTTTGACTTACAAACCACCCCATTGTGGAAATGGCAGAGTCTCACATACACGATGGTGTTCTCCGTTTTACTCTATGACCCCACAAGTGTGCCTAAAAGTTTGTGGAATCTCTTTCCTTCGTAATGCGTTTGAGCCAATCAGTTGTGTTGTGACAAGATAGCGGTGGTATACAGAAGATAGCCCTATTTGGTAAAAGAGCCAAGTCTATAGTATGGCAAGAGCAGCTTAAATAAGCAAAGAGAAACGATAGTCCATCATTACCTTAAGAAAGTAAGGCCAATTTATACAGAAAATGTTAAGAACTTTGAAAGTTTCTTCAAGTGCAGTGGCAAAAACAATCATGCGCTATGATGAAACTGTCTCTCATGAGGACCGCCACAGGAAAGGAAGACTGTGAGAGAAAAATTCCGTACTCACCTGATTTATTTGATATGAATGGTTAACAATTAATATTGAACTAATAGTAAGACATTTCTGACCTACTAATGCTGTGTTTTTATGGTCTCCACTCTAGTTCCCTGCAGCTAATCTGGGCATATGGTTATTAGAGATAGCTTGAGCTGACAAATGAGTTAAAGACTGCATTACATAGACAAGATTGTGTTTTACTAGAGATAGTTTAGGAGTAGAACAATCCCTCATTGTCTCAAAATAATCCTTGCATTTGGGAAACTAAGTCAGGGTGGGGTTAAGACAACTCCCCCGTGCAGATAACAACAGGATGAACCCAGAGTGGCGTATGTTGCCCCAATCTGCATGGGAGGGGTGGAACCAACCATGACTAAGCATTCTTAGACCACCTTATAAAGAACTCTGCATTTGTGTAAAGGTTAGGCTACTTGGGCCAACAGTCAAGACTGTGGGGTTGACTAGTCTCATGATTGCAATAATTAATTTGTATTAAATAAAGATGATTGTTTGAAGAAATAACAAAGTCTCTCTCAGTATGAATTTCCAGGACAAGACCCAGAGTTACAGTACCTCTGTTGCAGAGGATAAGTACATTAGAGTAACCAGCCTCAGAAATTGCAGCCCAAATAAATGCTTCACAGAGTTCAAGCAACAGACGCATCTCAACATCAACTGTTCAGAGTTGTGCAAAGAAACCACTACTAAAGGACACCAATAACAAGAAGAGATTTTCTTGAGTCAAGAAACACATTAGACCGGTGGAAATCTGGACATTGGACATTAGACCGGTGGAAATCTGTCCTTTGGTCTGATGGATCCAAATTGTAGATTTTCGGTACCAATCGCCGTGTCTTTGTGAGACACAGAGTAGGTGAACGGATAATCTCTGCATGTGTGGTTCCCACCGTGAAGCATGGAGGAGGAGGTATGATGGTGTGGGGGTGCTTTGCTGGTGACAATGTCAGTGATTTATTTAGAATTCAAGCAACACTTAACCAGCATGGCTACCACAGCATTCTGCAGCGATATCCCATCCCATCTGGTTTGCGCTTAGTGGGACTATCATTTATTTTTCAACAGGTCAACGACCCAACACACCTCCAAGCTGTGTAAGGGCTATTTGACCAAGAAGGAGAGTGATGGAGTGCTGCAACAGATGACCTGGCTTCCACAATCAACTGACCTCAACCCAAATGAGATGGTTTGGGATGAGTTGGACCGCAGAGTGAAGGGAAAGCAGCCAACAAGCGCTCAGCATATGTGGGAACTCCTTCAAGAGTGTTGGAAAAGCATTCCAGATGAAGCTGGTTGAGAGAATGCCAAGAGTGTGCAAAGCTGTCATCTAGGCAAAGGGTGGCTACTTTGAAGAATCTAAAATCTAAAATATATTTTGACATTATGTTAAAGGTCCTCAAAGCACACACATCCCTGAGTACTCCTCTTTTCAGTTCACTGCAGCTAGCGACTGGAACGAACTGCAAAAAACACAGGACCGTTTTATCTCCATCTCTTCATTCAAAGACTCAATCATGGACACACTTACTGACATTTTTTGGCTGTTTCGCGTGATGTTTTTTGGGCTCTACCTTCTTGCCCTTTGGGCTGTTGTCTGTGCCCAATAGTGTTTGTACTATGTTTTGTGCTGCTAACATGTTGTCATGTCATGTTGCTACCATTCTGTGTTGTCATGTGTTGCTACCATGCTATGTTGTTGTCTTAGGTCTCTATTTATGTAGTGTTGTGGTGTCTCTCTTGTCGTGATGTGTGTTTTGTCATATATTTATATTTAAAAAATTATCCCAGACCCCATCCCTACAGGAGGCCTTTTGGTAGGCCTTCAATGTAGGACATACCTAGGTGTCTGGTTAGACTGTAAACTCTCCTTCCAGAATCACATTAAGCCTCTCCAATCAAAAAATTAAATCTAGAATTGACTTCCTATTTCGCAACAAAGCCTCCTTCACTCATGTCGCCCTCGTAAAACTGACTATACTTCCGATCCATGATTTCGGCGATGTCATTTACAAAATAGCCCCCAACACTCTACTCAGCAAACTGGATGTAGTGTATCACAGTGCCATCCGTTTTAACACAAAAGCCCCATATACTACCCACCACTGCAACCTGTACGCTCGCGGTCTGGCCCTCACTACATATCCGTCACCAAACCCATTGGCTCCAGGTCATCCATAAGTGTTTGCTAGGTAAAGCCCCACCTTATCTCAGCTCACTGGTCACCATAGCAGCACCCACCCGTAGACGCACTCCAGCAAGTATATTGCACTGGTCATCCCCAAAGCCAACACTTCCTTTGGCCACCTTTCCTTCCAGTTCTCTGCTGCCAATGACTGTAACGAATTGCAAAAATCTCTGAAGCTGGAGTCTTATATCTCCCTCTCTAACTTTAAGCATCAGCTGTCAGAGCAGCTTACCGATCACTGTACCTGTACACAGTCAATCTGTAAATAGCACACCCAACTACCTCATCCCCATATTGTTATTTATCCTCTTGCTCTTTTGCATCCCAGTATCTCTACTTGCACATCATCATCTTCACATTAATCACTCTAGTATTAATGCTACATTGTAATTATTTTTCACCTCTGTAGCCTATTTATTGCCTACCTCCCTACTCTTCTACATTTGCACACGCTGTACATAGATTTTTTAAACAAAAAAAAATGATTTTGTGTTATTGACTGTACATTTATTTATGTGTAACTCTGTGTTGTTGTTTTTGTCACACTGCTTTGCTTTATCTTGACCAGGTCGCAGTTGTAAATGAGAACTTGTTCTCAACTGGCCTACCTGGTTAAATAAAGGTGAAAAAAAAAATAAAAAAAAATAAAATTGTAAATAAGAATTTGTTCTTCAAACTGACTTGCCTAGTTAAATAAACGGTAAATATTTTTTTTTATAAATGTTAACACTTTTTTGGTTACTACATGATTCCATTATTATTCTTGTTATTTCACTGACGTCTTCACTACCCCCCAACGTCTTAGAAATAATTAAACATGACTACTGGAGAGTTCCTCAACTCACTTCTCCCATTTCAACATGTAATACAAGCAGCAATTCTCTGCCAGCAGCAAGTCTCTCCTTTCCCTCTCCTCCATAGCTCTACCCACCGTGAAACTGACCTATTTGTTTCTCTTTTTCATAGTTACAGCAGGCTTGGCTAACTCACTGAACGTTTGATTGAGCCTACCACGAGTGCTACTTAGGCAGGCGTTTGCACTTCCGGGACCATTTCATTGATTTTATTGCACCAGACATAGCTCAGGCAAGCCCAGCCAAAGTATTTAATAGAAAACAAATACTAATTGAGCCCAGGTCTGAACTCTGGCAGCTAAACTCCAGAGGTTGGGGATCCAACTTCTGTCCTGTGGACTTCACAATCTCGTCATTAGGATGGATTAGCGAGGCTAATAAGCTATGCTAACACTGTTTTGGCAGTCAACGAGCCAGCCACAGCAGACTTAACTCGAGGTGTTAGATACAGAGTGAGGGAAGGACAGGAAAAAGAAGGAGACGAGGATGAGGACGATCCCTCACAATGCTGGTATTGTGATGTCTGAGATGCCAGACCGAGCGAGTCAGGGGACACAGACAGTGATGAAAGCCTTCTTTCAGCCAAGCGGGCTATGAGACAATTCCTGTCTGGCGCTATTATAACACAGCCTGTAAGAGGGTGGCTGGCTTTATAAAGAGACACATTTCAGGATTCACTTCTTTTACAAGTCAGTGTGAGGTCTGTAGACATTACAGTACAGTAAAGTACAAGGGCAATAATCAAACTTTCAATGAACTTCAGCGAGTTTAGTGGTAAGACAGCCTCTGTGTCCGTCTGAACATTATTTCTAAGGTTAATGCTAAGATAACCCTTTTCTCACTTTCCTGAAGTTATTTAACGACTTTAGCCAATAGCTTTTGCCAGAATGTCTGTCTGAATCGATGACGTGTATCGGCTTAGGGTTTTCACTGTTCTGACGGCTAGCACTCTCGCTGGGCCATTCCTCTTCTTCAGGGTGACTGGATTGATTTGTTTTGTCATTGAGACACTCGGACAACCAAAGCAGCCGCTGCTGCAGTCCAGCAAGCAGCCAGCCTGCCGCAGACATAATCACTTTCACTGACACTCCTAGGCGCTGGGGACCTCGTGATAGGTGGGTGGAGGGGTGTGTGTGTGTGTGATTGTGTGTGTGTGAGAGAGAGAGAGAATTGGTGAGGGCACTAGAACAGTCTGCAGCGCCCGGACTCACCCTACTGGAATCTGAAGTCAAATGTCTACTGTTTGCTGATGATTTGGGGCTTTTGTCCCCAACCAAGGAGGGCCTACAGCAGCACCTATATATTCTGCACAGATTCTGTCAGACCTGGGCCCTGACAGTAAATCTCAGTAAGACAAAAATAATGGTGTCCAAAAAAGGTCCAGTTTCCAGGAACACAAATACAAATTCCATCTAGACACTGTTGCCCTAGAGCACACAAAAAAGTATAGATACCTCGGCCTAATCATCAGCGCCACAGGTAACTTCCACAAAGCTGTGAACGAGCTGAGAGACAAGGCAAGAAAAGCCTTCTATGCCATCAAAAGGAACATAAAATTTGACGTACAAATGTCTCAACATACAGTTATAGAACCCATTGCCCTCTATGGTTGTGACATTCTGGGGTCTGCTCACCAACCAAGAATTCACAAAATGGGAAAAACACAAAATTGAGACTCTGCATGCAGAATTCTGCAAAATATTCCTCTGCGTACAACATAAATACCAAATAATGCATGCAGAGCAAATTTAGGCCGATACCCGCTAATTATCAAAATCCAGAAAAGAGACGTTAAATTCTGCAACCACGTAAAAGGAAGCGATTCCCAAACCTTCCATAACAAAGCCATCACCTACAGAGAGATGAACCTGGAGAAGAGTCCCCTAAGCAAACTGGTCCTGGGGCTTTGTTCACAAACACAAACAGACCCCACAGAGCCCCAGGACAGCAAAACATTTCGACCTAACCATATCACGAGAAAACAATAAGATAATTACACATCGGAAAGAATTAACAAAAAAAATGAACAAACGGGAATACCATTTGGCTCTAAACAGAGAGTACACAGTGGCAGAATACCTGACCACTGAGACTGACCCAGAATTAAGGAACGTTTTGTACTACTCCGTGGGGCGACGCACAATTGGCATAGCGTCGTCCGGGTTAGGGAGGGTTTGGCCGGTCGGGATATCTTTGTCTCAGTATGTAAAAAAATAAAATAAATAAAATTTTTATAAAATGTATGCACTCTACTGTAAGTCGCTCTGGATAAGAGCGTCTGCTAAATGACTAAAAATGTAAAAAAACGTAAAAATGTACTATGTACAGACTCAGTGAGCATAGCCTTGCTATTGAGAAAGGTCGGTAGACCTGGGTCTCAAGAGAAGACAGGCTATGTGCACACTGCCCACAAAATGAGGTGGAAACTGAGCTGCACTTCCTAACCTCCTGCCAAATGTATGACCATATTAGAGACACATATCTCCCTCAGATTAGACAGACCCAAAAATAAAAATAAATGTAATCTAATTTTGATAAACTCCCATATCTATTGGGTGAAATACCACAGTGTGTCATCACAGCAGCAAGATTTGTGACCTGTTGCCACAAGAAAAGGGCAACCAGTAAAGAACAAACACCACGGTAAATACAACCTATATTAATGTTAATTTATTTTCCCTTTTGTACTTTAACTATTTGCACATCGTTACAACACTGTATATGGACATATGACATTTGAAATGTCTTTATTCTTTTGGAACTTGTGTGAGTGTAATATTTACTGTTCATTTTTTATTGTTTATTTCACTTTTGTTTATCCATTTGACTTACTTGGCAATGTAAACATATGTTTCCCATGCCAATAAATCCCCTTGAATTAAATTGAATTGAGAGAGAGGGAGAGGGAGAGGGAGAGGGAGAGGGAGAGGGAGAGGGAGAGGGAGAGGGAGAGGGAGAGGGAGAGGGAGAGGGAGAGGGAGGATGTTAGCCAAAATGTCATAACATTTCCTTGTGTGTGTTTAAGTGGGTTGTTGTAAGTGTCAATGTTATTTTCTTCAGGAAAACCGACGAGGATCATTTTGAAGAGGAATAATAATTGTGTTGCCTCTACGTGTTGTAGTTTACATACAGGTGTGATGTTTTAGCAGTATTCAACAGCTACTTCCTGTTCTGGGTTCAGAGAGCAGCAACCAGACTGCATTATAATCACCAACTCCTGCCAATGGATGTTTCTCTGTTACTTACAAGCCAGCTCAAACGCATAGGCCCAAACACACACGCACCCACGCACACACATACACGCATGCATGCTTGTACGCACACACACACACACACACAGTCACTCACTTACGCACGGACAGGCAATCATCCGACTCTCAACTAATTTCTCATTGTGGAGATACGAATTGGGAAGGCCACCCGCTGAGGTGCCTGAGTAAAATGTGTCTGAAATGAGGGGCGGAGCGGGAGGAGAGTTTGAGGGATCCTATCATCCTACCAAGGTGAGGCTCAAAAGAGCAGTGGAGAGATAGAGCGGGAATAAGAGAGGGATGAGAGGGGCCTTCTGCTAGTGTGGGAATCAGTCGAAGAAATCAATTTTTAATTTGGCTGTCATGATGGTATAGCTGGTGTATCAGCAACACTGGCATAGATTTAATTGCACACATGTCTGGAGAGAGAGGGAGAGGGGAGAGAGAGGGAGAGGGGAGAGAGTGAGAGGGGAGAGAGAGGGAAGAGAGAGGGAGAGGGGAGAGAGAGGGAAGAGAGAGGGAGAGGGGAGAGAGAGGGAGAGGGGAGAGAGAGGGAGAGGGCAGAGAGGGGAGAGAGAGGGAGAGGGGAGAGAGAGGGAATAGAGAGGGAGAGGGGAGAGAGAGGGAGAGGGGAGAGAGGGAAGAGAGAGGGATAGGAGGGAGAGGAGGGTGTGAAAGAGGGCAAGAGTAAGGTCACTCATTTCAGGAAACTAGGTATATGTTGTGCGTCACTACTTCACAGGAGAGACATTTGAACATACATATATTTTTTCAATCAAAATGCCTTCTGGAACATGTGAGCTTTCATGTGCCTTAATAACAAAACTTGCATTCCATCTGTAAATACGAATAAAATTGTTAAATTACAAGCCTAGTTGGTTTAGCCACAGAAAAAGGCAGTAACCTTCCCGCGAGCCATGATTAGCTGAACATAATGAGAGGCCTGGACATGCCGAGAGATGAGTTCGGATTGGTCTGCCATGTAGCAGGCTTCTGTTTACTTGAGCTTGTCAGTATGTGTAGTTAATCCTGTCTAACGCAGCTTTTTTTTAAAACATATGTTGTGTAGTGGAACTGCATAAGTGTTGCTCTCCACTTTCTGGAGGACTGAGTTTTGAAATCAGTGGAATTAGAGTATGATAGCTAAGAAGATGGAGAAAACACCTGTCTCCGGATTACATCTTCAAAATTCCCACATTCTCAAAAATAGAAATATTGTTAAATTATTCAAACTTTTAATTGACCAAGTGTCTCTCTGTGTTCCACAGTTTACATTCCATTCTCAAACACTACAGAGTATAGAGGCTGCGTATTTTACGACCGCTGTAAAACAGCCAACTTCCCACTCTCCCCCTCTAGAAAGAGCATGCTGTAGAGCGGACCCACTGTAACCTGATCCTTCCGATCGTCACAGGAGAGTCATGACAATGGCATCCATGAGAGAGGGAGAATCGTCCATCCATGTATATGGGTAAGATAGTCTAGCTAGCTACATACAGTGGTGCAAAAAAATATTAAGTCAGCCACCAATTGTGCAAGTTCTCCCACTTAAAAAGATGAGAGAGGCCTGTAATTTTCATCATAGGTACACTTCAACTATGACAGACAAAATGAGAAGAAAATAAATCTGAAAATCACATTGTAGGATTTTTAATGAATTTATTTGCAAATTATGGTGGAAAATAAGTATTTGGTCAATAACAAAAGTTTATCTCAATACTTTGTTATATACCCTTTGTTGGCAATGACAGAGGTCAATTGTTTTCTGTAAGTCTTTACAAGGTTTTCACACACTGTTGCTGGTATTTTGGCCCATTCCTCCATGCAGATCTCCTCTAGAGCAGTGATGTTTTGAGGCTGTTGCTGGGTAACACGGACTTTCAACTCCCTCCCAAGATTTTCTATGGGGTTGAGATCTGGAGACTGGCTAGGCCACTCCAGGACCTTGAAATGCTTCTTACGAAGCCACTCCTTCGTTGCCCGGGTGGTGTGTTTGGGATCATTGTCATGCTGAAAGACCCAGCCACGTTTCATCTTCAATGCCCTTGCTGATGGAAGGAGGTTTTCACTCAAAATCTCACGATACATGGCCCCATTCATTCTTTCCTTTACACGGATCAGTCGTCCTGGTCCCTTTGCAGAAAAACAGCCCCAAAGCATGATGTTTCCACCCCCATGCTTCACAGTAGGTATGGTGTTCTTTGGATGCAACTCAGCATTCTTTGTCCTCCAAACATGACGAGTTGAGTTTTTACCAAAAAGTTATATTTTGGTTTCATCTGACCATATGACATTCTCCCAATCTTCTTCTGAATCATCCAAATGCTCTCTAGCAAGCTTCAGACGGGACTGGACATGTACTGGCTTAAGCAGGGGGACACATCTGGCACTGCAGGATTTGAGTCCCTGGCGGCGTAGTGTTACTGATGGTAGGCTTTGTTACTTTGGTCCCAGCTCTCTGCAGGTCATTCACTAGGTCCCCCCGTGTGGTTCTGGGATTTTTGCTCACCGTTCTTGTGATAATTTTGACCCCACGGGGTGAGATCTTGCGTGGAGCCCCAGATCGAGGGAGATTATCAGTGGTCTTGTATGTCTTCCATTTCCTAATAATTGCTCCCACAGTTGATTTCTTCAAAGCTGCTTACCTATTGCAGATTCAGTCTTCCCAGCCTGGTGCAGGTCTACAATTTTGTTTCTGGTGTCCTTTGACAGCTCTTTGGTCTTGGTGGAGTTTGGAGTGTGACTGTTTGAGGTTGTGGACAGGTGTCTTTATACTGATAACAAGTTCAAACAGGTGCCATTAATACAGGTAACGAGTGGAGAACAGAGGAGCCTCTTAAAGAATAAGTTACAGGTCTGTGAGAGCCAGAAATCTTGCTTGTTTGTAGGTGACCAAATACTTATTTTCCACCATAATTTGCAAATAAATTCATTAAAAATCCTACAATGTGATTTTCTGGATTTTTTTTTCTCATTTTGTCTGTCATAGTTGAAGTGTACCTATGATGACAATTACAGGCCTCTCTCATATTTTTAAGTGGGAGAACTTGCACAATTGGTGGCTGACTAAATACTTTTTTGCCCCACTGTATTCAGATATTACACGTTTCCAATTTTGTCAGAAAGTCATTTTAATTTCAAGTTAAAGTCTACTGTTAGCTAGCTAGCTAACGTTATGTGTATGATCGGTGTCATAATATTATTCGCATCTCAGAGCCATTTGCTTTGCGAGGTATAGCCTAATGTTAGCTAGCTAACATTGAACCTGGTTGGTTAGGTACCTGCAGATTCATGCAGGGTAGTAACGTCATGAGTTGGGATTATGGTTCATTGTTTAGCTAGCTAGCTACATGTCTTAACGAAAGAGTCCACCATGCAAGTATGCATTTCAGTAGGGCGAGTAAAATGGTCAGTGAGCTGTTCTGTCATTTGTGTTGGAAGTAGATAGCAAGCTAGCCGACTTTAGCCATTTAGCTTGGGTGCTTGACTGCTGTTGTTAGGTCAGCTAGCTAATGTTACATGTATGATCTGTGTAGTAATATTATAAGTATCTCTGAGCCATTTGCCTTGCTAGTTATAGCCTAATGTTAGCTAGCTAACATTAAACCTGGTTGGTTTGCTACCTGCAGATTCATGCAGGATAATAACGTCATGAGTTGGGATTATGGCTAATTGTTTAGGTAGCTAGCTAGCTACATGTCTTAAAAGATTCCACTATACAAGCAACCCTTTCAATAGAATGTTAATGATGTCGCTGCAACAACTGCTGATATACGTAGCTGGTAAAATCTCTCTGGCTATCTACTCCGATTTCAGAGCAGTCTCGTCTGAGTGTGCCAGAGCAGAATAACTGCGCAATGTGCGCAGAAAAAGTGCACATTGTTGCCAGCAGCACAGTCGCAGTCACTAACGCTCTGGATAACATGAAACCAGCCTAACCAGCTCTGCTAGGGCCAGCAAAATGGTCAGAGTGAGCTGTTCTCTCATTTGTATCTGGAAGTAGCTAGCTAGCTAGCCAACGTTAGCCAGTTAACTTGACTGCTGTTGTTAGGATAGAACGCTCGGATCATACCTTAAAGAGATGGGTGGAGCTAAAGCTTAAGAGGGTGTGAACGATGCTGAATGGGTGTAGACAAGCAGTGGTCTCCAGTAGGTGTACCAAAACATTCAAAGGCCATTTTGTCAAAAGTGAGGTTAAAAGTTGATCTACTTTCAAAGTAGAATTACTTTCCCATTGTTCCTCAATTGTAGCATATGATACAATTTTTTAGCCTCTTTTATCCAATGTAAAAAACACCATTTCAAATGTTGCTACATAAGGCCGAATCGATCCGGTCTTTCACAGATGGTAATATGGGGGAAAGAGAGTTCACAAGTTGAGTGAAGGAGAAATTGGCAGAGAGGAAGACAGATGGTAATATGGGGGAAAGAGAGGTCTCAAGTTGAGAAAAGGAGAGATGGCAGAGAGGAAGACAGATAGTAATATGGGGAAAGAGAGGTCTCAAGTTGAGAGAAGGAGAGATGGCAGACAGGAAGACAGATGGTAATATGGGGAAAGAGAGGTCTCAAGTTGAGAGAAGGAGAGATGGCAGAGAGGAAGACAGATAGTAATATGGGGAAAGAGAGGTCTCAAGTTGAGAGAAGGAGAGATGGAAGAGAGGAAGACAGATAGTAATATGGGGAAAAGAGAGGTCTCAAGTTGAGAAAAGGAGAGATGGCAGAGAGGAAGACAGATAGTAATATGGGGAAAGAGAGGTCTCAAGTTGAGAGAAGGAGAGATGGCAGACAGGAAGACAGATGGTAATATGGGGAAAGAGAGGTCTCAAGTTGAGAGAAGGAGAGATGGCAGAGAGGAAGACAGATGGTAATATGGGGGAAAGAGAGGTCTCAAGTTGAGAGAAGGAGAGATGGCAGAGAGGAAGACAGATAGTAATATGGGGAAAGAGAAGTCTCAAGTTGAGAGAAGGAGAGATGGCAGAGAGGAAGACAGATAGTAATATGGGGAAAGAGAGGTCTCAAGTTGAGAGAAGGAGAGATGGCAGAGAGGAAGACAGATAGTAATATGGGGAAAGAGATCTCACTCTGTCCTCTCTCTCTCTCCTATCTCACTCTCTCTCCTATATCACTCTCTCCTCTCTCACTCCCTCTCTCTCTCTCTCTCTCTCTCTCTCTCTTCTATCTCACTTACTCCTCTCTCTCAATCTCTCTTCTTCCCTTCATTGAATATCTTGCTCCTGGAGGCTCCTGGCCAAGCGTATCAAAGGCCTTTCGCGCCACTGGTAACTTGAAAGCACAGCCACAGCCCTGACACAAGACTTGTAATTCTGCCCACAGTATTGACCAACAGGATGAAACGGCCTACAGTCTGAAAGCAGCACATTTCTCTCTCTCTCTCTTTATTTCTTTCTTTCTTTTTCCCTTCCTTCTCTCGCTCTCCTCTCCCTCTATGTCTCTCCTCTCCCTCTACTCACTCTCTTTTCTCTTCCTCTCTCTCCCCTTCTCTCTCACTCTCTCTCTTTCCCTCTCTCTCTTCATTCGCTCCTCTCTCGTTCCCCTCTCCTTCTCTCTCTCTCTCTCTCCACTCGCTCTTCTCTCTTTCCTCTCTCCCTCTCCCCCCTCTCTCCCTCCCTCCTCTCGTATTTCTCCTTAATTCACGTCTGCACGGTCTTTTCTCTCCCCCTCTCTCTCTCCCTCCTCTCGTATTTCTCCATAATTCACGTCTGCACGGTCTTCTCTCCCCCCTCTCTCCCTCTCCCCCTTCCCTCCCCCCCCTCTCGTATTTCTCCTTAATTCACGTCTGCACGGTCTTCTCTCTCCCCCTCTCTCTCTCCCTCCTCTCGTATTTCTCCATAATTCACGTCTGCACGGTCTTCTCTCTCCCCTCTCTCTCTCCCTCCTCTCGTATTTCTCCTTAATTCACGTCTGCACGGTCTTCTCTCTCCCCCCTCTCTCTCTCCCTCCTCTCGTATTTCTCCTTAATTCACGTCTGCACGGTCTTCTCTCTCCCCCCTCTCTCTCTCCCCCTCTCGTATTTCTCTTTAATTCACGTCTGCACGGTCTTCTCTTTCCTCTCTCCCTCTCCCCTCTCCCCTCTCTCACCCCTCTTGTATTTCTCCTTAATTCACGTCTGCACGGTCTTCTCTTTCCTCTCTCCCTCTCCCCTCTCCCCTCTCTCACCCCTCTTGTATTTCTCCTTAATTCACGTCTGCACGGTCTTCTCTTTCCTCTCTCCCTCTCCCCTCTCCCCTCTCTCACCCCTCTTGTATTTCTCCTTAATTCACGTCTGCACGGTCTTCTCTTTCCTCTCTCCCTCTCCCCTCTCCCCTCTCTCACCCCTCTCGTATTTCTCTTTAATTCACGTCTGCACGGTCTTCTCTCTTTCCTCTCTCTCTCTCCCCCCTCTCGTATTTCTCTTTAATTCACGTCTGCACGGTCTTCTCACTTTTACTTTGAATCCTCTCTTCCCCCATTTTTTTCATTTGTCCTTTTCCCTCTTTGTATTTCATTATGCTTCTTCACCTTCCCTTTCCCTAATTTCTACTTGTCCTCTGCCTCCTTTCCCTCTGGGAATTGAATGTATCATCATCAGCATCTTCATAAGACTAGGATTGCTTTGGGAGGATGATTTGAAGAGGGAATTTCCCAAATAGCAGCCAAAACAATGAAAATGTAATTACTATATGATTCATTAAATCTGATGAAACAATAATGACTTATTCAATCAGAGAACGTTTATAAGGAAAGTATTGCTGTCCTATTCCCATCTGTTCCTCTATAAGTAATTTCATTGGAGTGGTCTTCTTCTAAGCTTGTTGAGTTGTGGCTTGGAGCCTAATTGGGGACATTTTTTGTTCATACCAACTATGGGGATTTATCAGTCTACTTCCTCTTAGAGTTAGGATAATAACTTAGCGTCCCTGAGACAATATCCAGCCTGTTTATAGGGGGAGTTATGATGCATCTAAAAGCAGGTCCTAGACCTCTCACACACACACACACACACACACACACACACACACACACACACACACACACACACACACACACACACACACACACACACACACACACACACACACACACACACACACACACACACACACACACACACACACAGACACAGACACACACAAGCCCACATTACATCTGTGTGGACAGTTTGTGTACGCGAGCAAATATGTGTGTGTGTGTGTGTGTGTGTGTGTGTGTGTGTGTGTGTGTGTGTGTGTGTGTGTGTGTGTGTGTGTGTGCGTGCGTGCGTGCGTGCGTGCGTGCGTGCGTGCGTGCGTGCGTGTGTGTGTATGTGCATGTCTGTGTGTATGTATGTGTGTGCCTGATTCCCCCCTCGATCCCCAGTACTGAACCAGAGACACTCACGTCTTTGAGGCAGCCCATGAAGTTGTTGCTGACGGGTGATCCGGGCAGGTCTGCAGTATTGGGACTCCCCCCAATGTAGAAGAAGTCATCTGATCCCAACATGGTATAGTCCTCCTGGGTATAACCAGTAGTGGTCAAAATACCATCCACTGATATGGTCACCTGGTACGGGCACGGCCCAACAGACACAGGTAGGTATAGAGGGATAGATAGATGGAGAGAGACAAAAAAGAGAGAGAAAGAGTAGAGGAGTGGAGTGGAGGAGGGGAAAGGAAAGGAAGAAGTTGGATTAAACACTGGCGGTAGGCGGGTCTGTCCCCTACGGTGGGACGTTACTCGTTAACGATTGGTCGCGTTTGCGCAGCTCAGAGGGGAGTCGCTCGGGAATGCAGTTGCTGGGGTTGACCACTGGGACGGCACTGTTTTCACTCTCTAATAACAGGTGTCAAGGGCATATTATCTGACCACTTTACAAACTGCACCACTGATAATATCCACACATTGTTAAATGCATGCCCTTGTAGGGTCAAACAACTGATAAACCTCAACTCTTGACTATTCTGTCTGCGTTCCCAGTCGAACATAACCTTAATCAAGAGAATCGGGGGATAAAAATAACTTTCTTTGAATATTTAATTGCCAAAAGTCGCGTCTTTTGTGTGAGGTTCTGGGTGTGAGCGGTATCTTTGATCACTGACAGAGTGGAAACCACCCGGCTGAATCAAACGTGCACCGCCAGGAGTCTGATGGAGGGGAGATACCGCCGACTGAGAAGAGAAACACGGCTTTGTTTTCCTTTCATGGAACGTAAAAAGGCGGCAACCGTCTGTTTTAAAGGCTCCCCCAGGCCCTTCGGGGGAAGATTGTCAGTTTTTGACAGAAAGGCACCAGGCGCGTAGACATATTAATTCCCTCTGTCTACAGAATGTTAAGTTCTGGGTCTATTCATCAGTATTTCCAAGACACCAAAATATCCTTCAGTTCATAGTCACTGTGAGTTGACCTTAATTTGATTTGCGATGAGAGGGGGACTCTTTAACATGTAACACCAGGCTCTGCCTTAGCTCCAGACTACTCAGGGTGGGGGAGGAAATCAGACATGAAATCTGTCCAATTGAAGTTACTATGTAGTGTGAATAGATAAAAATACCCCATTTGCCTTATAACGGACTTATACATTAGATGTGGTGTTTATAATTAAATGTCCAACCATTATAATAATGAATGTTTTGATGCCTGTTTTGATGTCTGAGGAACACTGTAACTGTGTTTGCCAGGAGTTTTGTGGAAACAGATCAGTGTTTTGCCAAGTGACTCGATTTGGATCTGATACAGTCCGATACTAATTTAATTTATAGTGTAATTTAGACTAATAGTCCTGGCTGGAGTTGCTACGACGCTCTCCAATCTTTAATTTGACATCTGTTGCTCCACATACACACTGAACCACACACAAACCAACAGCCCTGCTCTGGGTTACAATGAACAACATTACATTTCCACAGTACAAATGCTTCATACTGGGTGTATAGGTTGTTTGGGATTTACTGTACTAGTCTCTGATCCAGGCTGATTGGAGGTGGTAGAAAACAGACAATTATTTTCTTCTTTATTTTCTCTTTTAATACAGTAGGGGAGAGTGGGGTAAGTTGAGCCAAAGGGGTAAGTTGAGCCACCCTTGTTTCTAGGAAACCATACACAAAATTAATAGTTTGACCAAATATTTACGAAGAGGTCATCATTTAATGGAGTCTGTGAAGAAAGAAACCACATGGAAAATGTGGGGAGCAAGTTAGGTAAAGAAAACGGATTTTCACAAAGTGAAACGTATTTATCGTGTTAGAGGTTTCATGATGCTTGTATCTCAACCAAAGTAGATACTTTTAAGATTGTTCCATACATCAGTTGGGATCTCTATAAGCTTCAATATGAGGTCCTAAACCTAGTATGAAAGCACATCCTTGTTTGCCTTGGGGTAAATTGAACCAATGTCCATGGGGTAAGTTGAACCAATGTCCTTGGGGTAAGTTGAACCAATGTCCTTGGGGTAAGTTGAACCAATGTCTATGGGGTAAGTTGAGCCAATGATTGAGCCAATGGCAAGTTGAGCAAATTGAAGTGTTTTCTTCCCAGGTGTAATGCAAGGTATTATCGCTGGGATTTGAGGTAATATCAAGGCCTGGCCTATGTTAAAAGTGTTTTTAAAAAGTACAAAGTGTTTGTTAGGTGTTAAGCCTGTGTTAACATATGCTTAAAATGGATGTGTTGAATTGTGTTTGGGAAATAAAGATAGACATGATTTTAAAAAGGTAGTGGTAATTATTCATTCAGTACAGACATTTGTAGATGGTTTAACTTACCCTGTCCTGTGGCTCAACTTACCCCATACCCGGGTAAGTTTAGCCAAAAGACCACTTTGTTTTGGACAAGCTATGTTTTTAAAACTGTAATGTTTACATGCGTTCAGATATTTTCCATGGATAAACAACGTCCTGAAATATATGTCAAATCAACTCAGAGTTTATTGATCGCTAACACAGCTTTGCAGATGTTATCGCAGGTGCACCCAAATGCTTGTAGATAGGCATCACCAGCCTGAATTCAAACTAGATTACACACATCTACACACAATACCCCATAATGACAAAGTTATGTGTTTTTAGAAATGTTTGCTAATTTATTGAAAATGGAATACATAAATCTAATTTACATAAGTATTCACACCCCTTTGCCATGAACCTCCAAATTGAGCTCAGGTGCATCCAATTTCCTCTGATCATCCTTCAGATGTCACAAAAACTTAAATGGAGTCCACCTGTGGGCAATTGAACTGTTTGGACATGATTTAGAAAGAAACACACCTGTCTATATAAACTCCCACAACGGACAGTGCAGAAATAATACCATGAAGTCCAAGGAACTGTACGTAGATCTCCGAGGTATCTATCTGGGGAAGTGTACGAAGACCATTTCCAAGAGCACAGTGGTCTAAATCAAAAAAATGGAACGACCCAGACTCTGCCTAGAGCTGGCCGTCTGACCAAATTGACCAACTGGTCAAGAAGGACATTGGTCAGGGAGGTCCCCAAGAACCCTTTGACAGAACACAGTTCTTTGGCTGCAAGGAAGAATGGGAGAAAATCCCCAAATCCAGATGTGCAAAGCTGATACAGACATACCCAAGATGACTCAATGCTGTATTTGCCGCCAAAGGTGCTTCTACAAAGTATTGACTCGGGTGTGAATACTTATATAAATGAGATAATTCTGTTTTTCATTTTCAATAAATGGACAAATATTTCAAAAAAACATGTTTTCATTTAGTTATTACGGGGTAGTGTGTATAGATGAGTGAGGGAAAAAAAGCTATTTAATCAATTTCGAATTCAGGCTGCAAAAACAAAATGTGGAATAAATAAAGGGCTTTGAATACTTTCTGAACGCACTGTATATCGATGTAGACATCTTTGTTAGAAATAATACAAATTTTCCATTGAGGGAGTGATGCTGAATGTCTAAAATGGCTCAACTTAGCCCACTCTCCCTTACCTGTAGGTTGATTTTGAGTATCTATTGAATCGGTTTTGTCGATAGTTTCCAATATTCAAAATGTTCTGTCAATTGAGATGAATTGTAGCCTACGAAAAGTGAACTTTTAGATCAAAATATTTATTCAGCTATGTTTACCAATCAAATACTTTAGACATCTCCATACAGACAACTCAACGTTCTGGCAAACGACTGGTTTATAATAACAGTTTCCCCTCATCACAATCAATAACCGACCAGTTGAGTACAAAACTGTGAATACCAACCAAGCAAAAAAATCTATGTCCATTCAACTTTTCTAACTTCACCAACACTTCATTAAACATTTATACAAATATGCCTGAGTTGAAAGTGAAAACCATGATGCCTCGCTCTTTTGAGGTCCTGAAAATCAGCCCTGACAACAACTGCACTCCAAATGTCTCGTCCCCAGCAGAGCGCTTGGCTATTCCTTTTAATTTGCTCCTTTTAGTTTTTTTTAACGTACTTCCCTCTAAAACAGGGCAACCCATTTTTATGTCTGCTGTCACTACTTGAGGAGAATATATAGAGGTCAGTTTTGGCTGCGCTTATAGGAGACGTGGAAGAGGAGGTGGTGCAGGTGGAGTTGGGCACATCCCTGGTCTTCCTGGGGATGCAGGGCTGTCGATATGTTCGCCTGAGGGCAACTTCTATGGAGGGGGAGGGGTCCTGTGGGGGGAGGAGACTGAGGGGGGAGAAGGGAGGAGGGTCAATGTTACCGGCTATCAGTCTTTCGAGAAGAATCATAGCCCAATTGGCCCAATTGATTCCAACACAGGAGGTTGGTGGCACCTTAATTGGGGAGGACGGGCTCTTGGTAATGGCTGTAGCGGAATAATGGAAAGGGTATCAAATACAAATACATGGTTTCCATGTGTTTGATGCCATTCCATTTGCTCTGTTCCAGCCATTATTATGAGCCATCCTCCCCTTAGCAGCCTCCACTGGATTCCAAGTACGAGTGACTTTGACACACGCTAATAAAAAAACAGGGATCCATCGAGATTGAGTTCTCACTCCACGAACAACACAACCTCTTCTTGGCTGTTATTTGAACCCATTTCCAGGACAGAATAAGATACCAACTGCAGCAATTAAGGCAGTTTTGGCAGCGGGCCCTGTGTGTTTAGCTGTGTGGTGGTTGTCGGTGTAGCGCTACGCTAGCCTGGCACTGGGTCCAGTAGTTAGCATCATTAGAGGGCCGTTAATGGAGGGAGCGTCAGCCAGCTGCCAGCCACCTGTGAGGATTACAGCTGAAAGAGGAATATAGGAGATTAGCACTGGTTTTGGCCCCATCCCTCTCTCTTTCTCTTCCTCTCTCACCGTTTTGCCTGCCCCTCTGTATTCAGAGCCTCTCAGATCACCCATTCATGCAAGAAAAAGTAACAAGAAGTAGTTTCATTGTAGTCTCCATTTAACTATGTTTAAAAAAAATACTGTTTCCTGGCAATATACCTAAATGTGTTATGCTGTTAATTGTTCCAAATTGGTTATCTCCATTTTTCCAGGTGATAAGATATACATTTGAATCAGGGGATCTGGCTTTTGGCCAGAGCAAATGTCTACAGAATATTAAGGACAGTACTGGAGGTATTGCCTCAGTCTTCAGCTCAACAGAATATTATTGTCTGGCTTGATGATGCTTATAGTTGCATCATCATCCATTGGTCGTCATCATTCATTTGCCCGAGACAAACTGGTGATGACATCACAGCTAGCTGCTGGTTCAAAACAGTTTAAATACTACTAGAGAGTATGTGTCTGGATATTTCTCTTGGGCCTTTCTTAGTTTGTATCTCTGAATGTCCATTTGTCTGGAATCCAACAGCTCTTTCATACACAGTGTAGTCAGCCCCTCTCTCTGCCTGACCTAAAAGGAGATGGAAAATTCAGCATCGTCACAACCACAATCTGAACTCACCATCTGTCATGTAACCTGTCACTATCCCCTATTTCACTCTCTCCATCTGTCTCAGACAAACACACACAATGCTGTGCATGTAAACACATACAGTTGAAGTCAGAAGTTTACAAACACTTAGGTTGGAGTCATTAAAACTCGTTTTTCAACCACTCCACACATTTCTTGTTAACAAACTCGTTTTGGCAAGTTGATTAGGACATCTACTTTGTGCATGACACAAGTCATTTTTTCAACAAATGTTTACAGACAGATTATTTCACTTATAATTTACTGTATCACAAATCCAGTGTGTAAGATGTTTACATGTACCTGTGGATGTATTTCAAAGCCTACCTTCAGACTCAGTGCCTCTTTGCTTGACGTCATGGTAAAATAAAAAAAAATCAGCCAAGACCTCAGAAAAAGAATTGTAGATCTCCACAAGTCTGGTTCATCCTTGGGAGCAATTTCCAAACGCCTGAAGGTACCACGTTCATCTGTACAAACAATAGTACGCAGTATTGTAATGTCCTGACCAGAGTTCTTATGTGTTGTGCTTGTTTTAGTGTTGGTCAGGACGTGAGCTGGGTGGGCATTCTATGTTGTGTGTCTAGTGTGTCTGTTTTTGTGTTCAGCCTAATATGGTTCTCAATCAGAGGCAGCTGTCAATCGTTGTCCCTGATTGAGAATCATATATAGGTGGCTTGTTTTGTGTTGGGATTTGTGGGTGGTTGTTTTCTGTGTCAGTGTTTGTGCCACACGGGACTGTGACGGTTAGTTTGTTTTGTTATTTTTTATTTGTATATTGTTTTCATGTTATTAAATCATGGAAACTTACCACGCTTTACATTGTTCCTCCGATCCTTCTCGCCTCTCCTCGTCCGATGAGGAGGACGAAATAGACTGCCGTTACAGAACCACCCACCTAACCCGGACCAAGCAGCGTGGCAACGGGCAGCAGCGACAGCAGCAGCGGGACCAGGAGGAATGGACATGGGAGGAAATCCTAGACGGTAAAGGACCCTGGGCAGAGCCAGAGGAGTGTCGCTGCCCCAAAGCGGAGCTGGAGGCAGCGAAAGCGGAGAGGCGGCATTATGAGGCGCTAGCAAGGCAAAGCGGGGGGAGGCTAAAGGGGAGTGTGGCGAAGTCAGGTAGGAGACTTGCGCCTACTTCCCAGGCTTACCGTGGAGTGAGAGGGCGTTGTACTGGTCAGACACCGTGTTATGCGGTGGAGCGCACGGTGGCCCCAGTACGCGTGCTTAGCCCAGTGCGGGCTATTCCACCTCGCCGCACTGGCCGGGCTAGAGTGGGCATCGAGCCAGGTGCCATGAAGCCGGCTCAACACATCTGGCCTCCAGTACGTCTCCTCGGGCCGGTGTACATGGCACCAGCCTTACGTAGGGTGGCCCCGGTTCGCCAGCATAGCCCAGTGCGGGCTATTCCACCTCACTGCACTGGCAGGGCTACGGGGAACACTAAACCTGATAAGGTTGGGCAGGCTCGGTGTTCTCGAGCTCGTGTACTCCTTCACGGTCCGGTATATCCGGCGCCACCTTCCCGCCCCAGCCCAGTACCACCAGTGCCTACACCACGCACCAGGCTTCCAGTGCGTCTCCAGAGCCCTGTTCCTTCTCCCCGCACTCGCCCTGAGGTGCGTGCCCTCAGCCCAGTACCTGCAGTTCCGGCACCACGCACTAAGCCTCCTGTGCGTCTCCAGAGCCCTGTACGCACTGTTCCTGCTCCCCGCACTAGCCTTGAGGTGCGTGTCTCCAGTCCGGTACCACTAGTTCCGGCAACACGCACCAGGCCTACTGTGCGCCTCAGCAGGTCAGAGTCGGTCGTCTGCCCAGCGCAATCTGAGCTGCTTGCCTGTCCAGTGCCGTCTGAGCTGACTGCCTGCCTAGCGCCATCTGAGCCATCCGTCTGCCTAGCGCCATCTGAGCCATCCGTCTGTCCCGAGCCTTCAGAGCCGCCCGTCTGTCCCGAGCATTCAGAGCCGCCCGTCTGTCCCGAGCCTTCAGAGCCGTCCGTCAGCCAGGAGCCGCTAGAGCCGTCCATCAGTCAGGAGCCGCTAGAGCCGTCCGTCAGTCAGGAGCCACTAGAGCCGTCCGTCAGTCAGGAGCCGCCAGAGCCGTCCGTCAGTCAGGAGCTGTCAGAGCCGCCAGCCAGTCAGGAGCTGCCAGAGCCGCCTTCCAGTCATGAGCTGCCCTCCAATCATGAGCTGCCCTCCAATCATGAGCTGCCCTCCAGTCATGAGCTGCCCTCCAGTCATGAGCTGACACTCAGTCATGAGCTGCCACTCAGTCCGGAGCTGCCATTAGTCCGGAGCTGCCCTTCAGTCCAGAGCTGCCTCTCTGTCCGGAGCTGCCCTTCAGTCCGGAGTTGCCCCTCTGTCCTAAACTACCTCTCTGTCCTGAGCTACTTCTCTGTCCTGAGCTACCTCTCTGTCCTGAACTACCTCTCTGTCCTGAGCTACCTCTCTGTCCTGAGCTGTCTCCTAAATCTAGGGTGGACCTTTGTGAAGGTTCCTAGACCAGGGTTGGGGGCGAGGGTCGCCACTCAAAGGACGCTAAGGAGGGGGACAAAGACAATGGTGGAGTGGTGTCCTCATCCTGCGCCGGAGCCGCCACCGCGGACAGATGCCCACCCAGACCCTCCTCTTGAGTTTTAGGGGTGCGTTCGGAGTCCGCACCTCAGGAGGGGGGTACTGTAACGTCCTGACCAGAGTTCTTATGTGTTGTGCTTGTTTTAGTGTTGGTCAGGACGTGAGCTGGGTGGGCATTCTATGTTGTGTGTCTAGTTTGTCTGTTTCTGTGTTCAGCCTAATATGGTTCTCAATCAGAGGCAGCTGTCAATCGTTGTCCCTGATTGAGAATCATATATAGGTGGCTTGTTTTGTGTTGGGGATTTGTGGGTGGTTGTTTTCTGTGTCAGTGTTTGTGCCACACGGGACTGTAAAGGTTAGTTTGTTTTGTTATTTTGTTATTGTATATTGTTTTCATGTTATTAAATCATGGAAACTTACCAAGCTGTACATTGGTCCTCCGATCCTTCTCGCCTCTCCTCGTCCGATGAGGAGGACGAAATAGACTGGCTTTACAAGTATAAACACCATGGGACCACGCAGCCGTCATACCGCTCAGGAAAGAGATGCGTTCTGTCTCCTAGAGATGAAAATACTTTGATGCGAAAAGTGAAAATCAATCCCAGAACAGCAGCAAAGACCTTGTGAAGATACTGGAGGAAACACGTACAAAAGTATCTATATCCACAGTAAAACGTGTCCTATATCGACATAATCTGAAAGGCCGCTCAGCAAGGAAGAAGCCACTGCTCCAAAACCGCCATAAAAAAAGCCAGACTACGGTTTGCAACTGCACATGGGGACAAAGATCATACTTTTTTGGAGAAATGTCCTCTAGTCTGTCGAAACAAAAATATTATTATTTGGCCATAATGACCATCGTTATGTTTGAAGGAAAAAGGGGAGGCTTGCAAGCTGAAAAACACCATCCCAACCGGGAAGCACGGTTGTGGCAGCATCATGTTGTGGGGGTGCTTTGCTGCAGGAGGGACTGGTGCATTTCACAAAATATATGGTATCATGAGGAAGGAAAATTATGTGGATATATTGAAGCAACATCTCAAGACATCAGTCAGGAAGTTAAAGCTTGGTCACAAATGGTTCTTCCAAATGGACAATGACCCCAAGCATACTTCCAAAGTTGTGGCAAAATGGCTTAAGGACAACAACGTCAAGATATTGGAGTGGCCATCACAAAGCCCTGACCTCAATCCCATAGAAGATTTGTGGGCAGAGGACCAAGGTGCAGCGTGGTAAGTGTTCATATTATTTAACAAAATACGCAACACTTGACAAAACAACAAACACGACAAACGAACAGGACTGAAAGGTGAAACAAACACTAAACAGGAAACAACCACCCACAAACACAGGTGGGAACAGGCTACCTAAGTATGATCAATCAGAGACAACGATAGACATCTGCCTCTGATTGAGAACCATACCAAGCCAAACACATAGAAATACAAAACAAGGACAACATAGAACACCAGACATAGAATGCCCACCCAAACTCACGCCCTGACCAACAAAAATAGAGACATAAAAAGGATCTCCACGGTCAGGGCGTGACAGGCAGAACTGAAAAAGCGTGTGCGAGCAAGGATGCCTACATCCCTGACTCAGTTACACCAGCTCTGTCAGGAGGAATGGGCCAAAATTCACCCAACTTATTGTGGGAAGCTTGTGGAAGGCTACTCGAAACGTTTGACCCAAGTTAAACCATTTAAAGGCAATGCTACCGAATACTAATTGAGTGTATGTAAACTTCTGACCCACTGGGAATGTGATAAAAAAAAATTAAGTTGAAATAAATTATTCTCTCTGCTATTATTCTGACATTTCACATTCTTAAAATATAGTGGTGATCCTAACTGACCTAAGACAGGGAATTTTTACTAGGATTAAATGTCAGGAATTGTGAAGAACTGAGTTTAAATGTATTTGGCTAAGGTGTATGTAAACTTCCGACTTCAACTGTACCATACACACACAGACACACACACCGTCTCATCCAAGCTTGGCCTTGTTCGAATAACTCTCTGGTGATTGACGTTCGCTGTGTGCTTGTTAAAGGATCAATAACATCTCGATTTCACTTTTTAAAGGCCAAATACCCATCATGAAAGACTAACCTGTCTTCAGCTGACTACCCATCATGAAAGACTAACCTGCCTTCAGCAGACTACCCATCATGAAAGACTAACCTGTCTTCAGCAGACTACCCATCATGAAAGACTAACCTGCCTTCAGCAGACTACCCATCATGAAAGACTAACCTGTCTTCAGCAGACTACCCATCATGAAAGACTAACATGTCTTCAGCTGACTACCCATCATGAAAGACTAACCTGTCTTCAGCAGACTACCCATCATGAAAGACTAACCTGCCTTCAGCAGACTACCCATCATTAAAGACTTACCTGTCTTCAGCAGACTACCCATCATTAAAGACTTACCTGTCTTCAGCAGACTACCCATCATTAAAGACTTACCTGTCTTCAGCAGACTACCCATCATGAAAGACTAACCTGTCTTCAGCTGACTACCCATCATGAAAGACTAACCTATCTTCAGCAGACTACCCATCATGAAAGACTAACATGTCTTCAGCAGACTACCCATCATGAAAGACTAACCTGTCTTCAGCAGACTACCCATCATGAAAGACTAACCTGTCGTCAGCTGACTACCCATCATGAAAGACTAACCTGTCTTCAGCAGACTACCCATCATGAAAGACTAACCTGTCTTCAGCTGACTACCCATCATGAAAGACTAACCTGCCTTCAGCTGACTACCCATCATGAAAGACTAGCCTGTCTTTAGCAGACTACCCATCATGAAAGACTAACCTGTCTTCAGCAGACTACCCATCATGAAAGACTAACCTGTCTTCAGCAGACTACCCATCATGAAAGACTAACCTGTCTTCAGCTGACTACCCATCATGAAAGTCTTACTAAGAATCTTTGTTGTAGGACATGTCAAGCCTTGTTGAGCCAGAGAATGAAACACTCCTATTAGATGAATGGAGCGCCAATCAAAGGCAGCACATTTTCTCAAAGTGCTGCCAAACATATAACTAGGGTGGCTAACACTTCTAGAGTCCTTAACAAGGCCCAAGACATTTTGTGCTGGCGCCAGCATTACATGGTAAAGCCTATTTGTTTAACACATACGAGGTCTGGATCATGTCCTCATGGCTGCAACACCTTATGGGCTACACGCCTGACGTTGGAGGCTTAGGAGGTAACACCTGGCACGGCACGAGACAGGATATGTCAAGGCAACAGTGGCTACAAGGTAATACCACTAAGATCACATGGGGATCAAGAATACAGGCTGAGGATGAGAGAGGCGGGGGCTTTGTTAAGAGTTCTATTGACTCTTGAGCTTCCGCTTTTCCTCTCTGTCAACATGAAAGGATTGTATCCAGATCATAGCCAATGATAATCCATTATACTGTGTATGCTGGGTCAGTGAACCAATCCAAGTCGCTTTAAACCTATATGCTCTAATCCTTGATACATATTGTATGATCATGGTTTCTTCATGCTGGAGAGGGCAGAATCAGTGAAGCCAATTCCCCAGAGCTGCACCATTAGCTATTGCCTTTTTACCATTGATTTCTGAAAAAGCAGACAACGCATTCTTAATAATGGGTAAATGGAGTGAGTCGTTCTATTTATTTTAATCTAATATAAACGAGTAAATGATACACCATCCTAAAATGTTAACACAGATTTGATGCAATGTTTAGTGTAGTTATCGTTCTGAAGTGTAGCAGGGCAGCTTTCCATCAGTGCCATCAGGCATACATTTCCTCACGTATCCTATTATATAGCAGGGGACACTTGTATTCATTTCACCTATATTTTATCAGGGAGTCATACTGACACCAAGGTCTCTTTTACAGATGAGCCCTGAATGACAGAAATTACAGAAAATACACAAAGAAAAAGAAAAAGACAAAACACGGTCATAAAAAAAACGAAGCGATTCATCAGTAAAAATGTCCTCAATCAGCGTTCTGAACTGGCCAAGAGGCACCAAAACATCACATCTCAGAACGTTTTGAAGAAAAAGCAGATTTATCTAACTCAGTAGAGACCAAAAGGAATTTCCAGTGTTGATGAGTCTGATGACAATGGAAGTGGATCTGGGAGATGTAATGAAAGGTTGCATCTTGAAGTTTGTGATGGTGGGAAATTGGCTGTTTTCACTTCAGTTGCTCAGCCAGTGTTATTTTTGACACACCATAACGTGTGAGGGAAATTACACTGGTTTACATGCAGAAAGGGTTTGAAGGACTCTGGGATAAAGCAAGTAAAACCAGGTCATATCCACAGCTATGAAGCATGCTATAGGACCATTTTTGGCAACCTTTGTTTCAGCCTCAGTTGTATCACGTCCTTAAATATTCAACTATCATTGCCGTCAATTCGATGATTAGTGGAATATGTGTGTGCTTGCAGGGCTGGAACAAATGCATGCCCACCCTGCCAGCTAGATAAGAGGTCAGATAAATATGCCATCCAGCTATGAATTTTGGATTTGATGACGCTGCAAAGTTTCACCCGTATTTGGTAAAAGTTTCCATCTTGTTGCCAGGGGATCAAAGTGACGCATACGGGGAGTAACATATCACCTTGTCAGCCAAGATATAATGATATCATATTGATGTATTGGAACCAGGGCCAATTCTGACCCTCTTTTATTTACCTTAAATGTGCCTTGACAGCTCATTCCTTCTCGTACCAAACCAACTGTGCTCCTCAGCACCGAATATATTATATATGACGTCCTCAAGAAGACAATAGTAGCGCTATACCCGCCTTTCTATTTAACGCGACAATAGACTGAGCACTATGTAATTGATTCCTATTAAAACATCGTCATTCCCCTCAAAACATGGCATGCAGCTCCAGCTCAGTGAACAAATAGCCTGGGTATCAATGGAATACGGAGACTCACAGTGCCTTCGGAAAGTATTCAGACCCCTTCACTTTTTCCACATTTTGTTAGGTTACTGCCTATTTAGTTAGTTTTTTCCCCTCAACAATATATACACAATACCCAATAATGACAAAGCAAAAACACTTTTTTAGAAATGTTTGCTAATTTCTTAAACAATAAATAAAAAATTATCAAATTTACATAAGCATTCCAGGCCCTTTACTCAGTACTTTGTTGAAGCACCTTTAGCAGCAATTAAAGCCTCGAGTCTTCTTGGGTATGATGCTACAAGCTTGGCACACGTGCATTTGGGGAGTTTCTCTCCATCTTCTCTGCAGATCCTCTCAAGCTCTGTCAGGTTGGATGGGAAGCATTGCTGCACAGCTATTTTCAGGTCTCTCCAAAGATGCACCTGAGCTCAATTTCGAGTCTCATAGCAAAGAGTCTGAATAGTTACATATGTAAATAAGTAATATTTCTCTTTTATATATTTTTTTACGTAACAGAATGTGGAAAAAGTTAATTGTCTAAATACTTTCCGAAGGCACTGTATATAAAGCACAGAATCCCCGTGCAGGTGATAAACAGAGTTTCATTATGCTTCTCTGCAGCGTAGCTGGGTTTTCTGATCAGAGCATTGATGCGCTGACTTGCTCTCTGGACAAATCTCATTGCTGCTCAATCCATCGCTTGCTGTCATTTTAAATGAGCAATTAAGGCTTCGTTTACCTAACATTTATTGCGGAATAGCTCAAGCTCATTGTACACTTTATCATACTGAGATGCCAAAAAGTATCCATATATTTTCTAAACCGATGGTGTAATCAGTACGTCACATAATTTGGGATACCAATAAAATCATGTATTGAGGGTAAGAAGCTATAGAGGTACAGGATGGAATACATTTCAGTCAATAATCTAGCTGAGATTCTTACACAAAACCCAATCTGGCACATGCGCAAGCAGACGCACACACACACATAGAGAGACCATCTATTCCTAAACCTCATTACAGGACACAGCCAACTTAAATCCATCAAAAGTGCTGTTGATGTTAATCACACACTATCAGTGAACCACACACCATAAGTGAACCAAACACCATCAGTGAACCACAACACCGTCAGTGAACCACACCTTGAGTGAACCAAACACCATCAGTGAAACACACCTTGAGTGAACCAAACACCATCAGTGAACCACAACACCATCAGCGAACTACAACACCATCAGTGAACCACAACACCATCAGTGAAACACACCTTGAGTGAACCAAACACCATCAGTGAACCAAACACCATCAGTGAACCACAACACCATCAGCGAACTACAACACCATCAGCGAACCACAACACCATCAGTGAACCACAACACCATCAGTGAACCACAACACTATCAGTGAACCACACACCATCAGTGAAACAAACACCATCAGTGAACCACAACACCGTCAGTGAACCAAACACCATCAGTGAACCACAACACCGTCAGTAAACCACAACACCATCAGTGAACCACAACACCATCAGTGAACCACAACACCATCAGTAAACCACAACACCATCAGTGAAACACAACACCATCAGTGAACCACAACACCATCAGTGAACCACAACACCATCAGTAAACCACAACACCATCAGTAAACCACAACACCATCAGTGAACCACAACACCATCAGTGAACTACAACACCGTCAGTGAACTACAACACCATCAGTGAACCACAACACCATCAGTGAACCACAACACCATCAGTGAACCACAACACCATCAGTGAACCACAACACCATCAGTGAACCACAACACCATCAGTGAACCACAACACCATCAGTGAACCACAACACCATCAGTAAACCACAACACCATCAGTGAAACACAACACCATCAGTGAACCACAACACCATCAGTGAACCACAACACCATCAGTAAACCACAACACCATCAGTGAAACACAACACCATCAGTGAAACACAACACCGTCAGTAAACCACAACACCATCAGTGAACCACAACACCATGAGTGAACCACAACACCATCAGTGAAACACAACACCATCAGTGAACCACAACACCATCAGTGAACCACAACACCATGAGTGAACCACAACACCATCAGTGAACCACAACACCATCAGTGAACCACAACACCATGAGTGAACCACAACACCATCAGTGAACTACAACACCATCAGTGAATCACAACACCATGAGTGAACCACAACACCATCAGTGAACCACAACACCATCAGTAAACCACAACACCATCAGTGAACCACAACACCATCAGTGAACCACAACACCATGAGTGAACCACAACACCATCAGTGGACTACAACACCATGAGTGAACCACAACACCATCAGTGAACCACAACACCATCAGTGAACCAAACACCATCAGTGAACCACAACACCATCAGTGAACCACAACACCGTCAGTGAACCACAACACCATCAGTGAACCACAACACCATCAGTGAACCACAACACCGTCAGTGAACCACAACCCCGTCAGTGAACCACAACACCGTCAGTGAACCACAACACCGTCAGTGAACCACAACACCATCAGTGAACCACAACACCATCAGTAAACCACAACACCATCAGTGAACCACAACACCGTCAGTGAACCACAACACCGTCAGTGAACCACAACACCATCAGTGAACCACAACACCATCAGTGAACCACACCACCATCAGTAAACCACGACACCATCAGTGAACCACAACACCATCAGTGAACCACACCACCATCAGTAAACCACAACACTATCAGTGAACCAAACACTATCAGTGAACCAAACACCAGTGAACCAAACACCAGTGAACCACAACACCATCAGTAAACCACAACACCATCAGTGAACCACAACACCATCAGTGAACCACAACACCATCAGTAAACCACAACGCCATCAGTAAACCACAACGCCATCAGTAAACCACAACACCATCAGTGAACCACAACACCATCAGTGAACCAAACACCATCAGTGAACCACAACACCATCAGTAAACCACAACACCATCAGTAAACCACAACACCATCAGTAAACCACAACACCATCAGTGAACCACAACACCATCAGTGAACCAAACACCATCAGTGAACCACAACACCATCAGTGAACCACACACATCAGTGAACTACAACACCATCAGTGAACTACAACACCATCAGTGAACTACAACACCATCAGTGAACCACAACACCATCAGTGAACTACAACACCGTCAGTGAACTACAACACCGTCAGTGAACCACAACACCGTCAGTAAACCACAACACCGTCAGTGAACCACAACACCGTCAGTGAACCACAACACCATCAGTGAACCACACACATCAGTGAACCTAACACCAGTGAACCTAACACCAGTGAACCTAACACCAGTGAACCTAACACCATCAGTGAACCAAACACCATCAGCGAACCACAACACCGTCAGTGAACCACAACACCATCAGTGAACCAAACACCAGTGAACCAAACACTATCAGTGAACTAAACAATCTCAGTGAACTAAACACTATCAGTGAACCAAACACTATCAGTGAACCAAACACCAGTGAACCAAACACCAGTGAACCAAACACTATAAGTGAATAAAACACCAGTGAACCACACACCATCAGTGAACCATACACTAGAAGTGAACCAAACACCAGTGAACCACACACCATCAGTGAACCACACACTATAAGTGAACCAAACACCAGTGAACCACACACGATCAGTGAAAAAAACACTGTCAGTGAACCAAACATTGTCAGTTAACCACACAACTTGCGATACCCTGCTTGTAAGCCAAAAGGTACAGTACCAGTCAAAAATTTGGACAAATCTACTAATTCAACAGTTTTTCTTTATTTTTACTATTTTCTACATTGTAGAATAAGAGTGAAGGCATATAACACATATGGAATCATGTAGTAACCAAAAAAGTGTTAAACAAATCAAAATATATTTTAAATTTGATATTCGTCAAAGTAGCCACCTTTTGCTTTGATGACAGCTTTAAACACTCTTGGCATTCTCTCAACCAGCTTCACCTGGGATGCTTTTCCAACACTCTTGAAGGAGTTCCCACATATGATGAGCACTTGTTGGCTGCTTTTCCTTCACTCTGCAGTCCAACTCATCCCAAACCATCTCAATTAGGTTAAGGTCAGGTGATTGTGGAGGCCAGGTCATCTGATGCAGGACTCCATCACTCCCCATCTTGATCAAATAGCCCTTGCACAGCCTGGAGGGGTGTTGGATCATTGTCCTGTTGAAAAAACAAGACAACGTGTATCGATGCAGAATGCTGTGGTAGCCATGTTGATTAAGTGTCTTGAATTCTAAATAAACCAGTGACAGTGTAACCAGCAAATCACCCCCACACCATCACACCTCCTTCTCCATGCTTCACGTGGGAACCACACATGCAGAGATCATCCGTTCACCTATTCTGCATCTCACAAAGACATGGCTGTTGTAACCGAAAATCTCAAATTTGGACTCATCAGACCAAAGGACAGATTTCCACCAGTCTAATGTCCAATGCTTGTGTTTCTTGGCCCAAGCAAATCTCTTCTTATTATTGGTGTCCTTTAGTAGTGGTTTCATTGCAGCAATTAAACCATGAAGGCCTGATTCACGCAGTCTCCTCTGAACAGTTGATGTTGATATATGTCTGTTACTTGAACTCTGTGAAGCATTTATTTTTGCTGCAATATCTGAGGCTGGTAACTCTAATGAACTTGTCCTCTGCAGCAGAGGTATCTCTGGGTCTTCCTTCCCTGTGGTGGTCCTCATGAGAGATAGTTTCATCAAAGCACTTGATGGTTTTTGCGATTGCACTTGAAGAATCAATAAAAGTTTTTGAAATGTTCCATATTGACTGAGCTTCATGTCTTAAAGTAATGATGGACTGTCGTTTCTCTTTGCTTATTTGAGCTGTTCTTGCCATTATATGGACTTGGTCTTTTACCAAACAGGGCTATCTTCTGTATACCACCCCTACCTTGTCACAACACAACTGATTGGCTCAAACCCATTAAGGCACATCTGTTATTTGAAATAGTTTCCAGGTGACTATCTCATGAAACTGGTTGCGAGAATGCCAAGAGAGTGCAAAGCTGTCACCAAGGCAAAGGGTGGCTACTTCTCAAATATAAAATAAAATAATATCCCAGAGTCACCGCTTCATTGTTGACGTTGAGACTGGTGTTTTGCAGGTACTATTTAATTAATCTGCCAGTTGAGGACTTGTGAGGCGTCTGTTTATCAAACTAGACACTCTAATGTACTTGTCCTCTTCCTCAGTTGTGCACCGGGGCCTCCCACTCTGATTTCTATTCTGGTTAGAGCCAGTTTGCGCAGTACTGTTAAGGGAGTAGTACACAGCGTTGTACAAGATCTTCAGTTTCTTGGCAATTTCTCACATGGAATAGCCTTCATTTCTCAGAAGAAGAATAGACTGACGAGTTTCAGAAGAAAGGTCTTTGTTTCTGGCTATTTTGAGCATGTAATCGGACCCACAAATGATGATACTCCCGATACTCAACTAGTCTAAAGATGGTCAATGTTTTCGCTTTTTTAATCAGACAACAGTTTTCAGCTGTGCTAACATAATGGCAAAAGGGTTTTCTAATAATCAATTAGCCTTTTTAAATGATAAATGTGGATTAGCTAACACACAGTGCCATTGGAACACAGTAGCGACAGTTGCTGATAATGGGCCTCTATACGCCTATGTAGATATTCCATAAAGAATCAGCCGTTTCCAGCTACAAGAGTCATTTACAAAAGTAACAATGTCAACAGCATTTACAAAATTAACAATGTCAACACTACATTTCTGATCAATTTGATGTTATGTTAATGGACATAAAATTGCTCTTCTTTCAAAAAAAATTACATTTCTAAGTGACCCAAAACTTTTGAACAGTAGTGTGGATTTTTTTTAAAACTTTTTTGGTTACGACATGATTCCATATGTGGATTTTATAGTTTTGCTGTATTCACAGTTATTCTACAATGTAGAAAATAGTAAAAATAAAGAAAAACCCTTGAATGAGTAGGTGTGTCCAAACTTTTGATTGGTAAAGTAAATAGAAACTGGATTCCTAGCTTATTACAACTCAGGATATGACATTGACAACCTGGTTGTTTGGCTAGCTACGGGAGACTTGTGGAGACAGAGTGCAGTTCAGCATTGTGCTCTAACAGCAGGACCTGGGGTGTGCTTGGCTGAGCATGTCACTGGCTCATTGACCATGATGGGCTCTGTGACACTAAGTTAACGCCAGAGAGTTCTCTACTGGATACCCTCTCATCATGTTAGCATCAGGGGCCTGCCTGCCTGGACAAGGGCCTTTGTTCTAGGAGCAACAACACACACACGCACACACGCACACACACACACACGCACACGCACACAGTGTCAGAGTGCAAACCAGGTGAAGCACCCTCAGTGGTTTCTCTACTGCCTATATACATTTGGTCTGGCATCAAAGTGGAGCTGTGCAGGCGGTCTTTGATAGTGGGACTGGGGCGGCTGTCTCTAAGTGAAGCCGTGCAGGCGGTCTTTGATAGTGGGACTGGGGCGGCTGTCTCAAAGTGAAGCCGTGCAGGCGATCTCTGATAGTGGGACTGGGGCGGCTGTCTCAAAGTGAAGCCGTGCAGGCGATCTCTGATAGTGGGACTGGGGCGGCTGCATCAAAGTGAAGCCGTGCAGGCGGTCTTTGATAGTGGGACTGGGGCGGCTGTATCAAAGTGAAGCCGTGCAGACGGTCTTTGATAGTGGGACTGGGGCGGCTGTCTCTAAGTGAAGCCGTGCAGACGGTCTTTGATAGTGGGACTGGGGCGGCTGTCTCAAAGTGAAGCCGTGCAGACGGTCTTTGATAGTGGGACTGGGGCGGCTGTCTCTAAGTGAAGCCGTGCAGGCGGTCTTTGATAGTGGGACTGGGGCGGCTGCATCAAAGTATGGATCTACTGACAGATGAATCAGTGTTCTCCCAGTATGGAAGGTGTTGGAACAACAGACAGTGTATAAACCAGAAGTTCCTGGAAACACATGCTCACCACATATCAAAGGGATGGCGTTCTGTGAACCACTCATGCCTAAAGTAAGTAATGATGGAACTACTGAAGTCCCTACTGTAACTCATCCGTTACACACTGTTTGGAGGTGGTGCTACCCATTCAAGTTTCTTACTACTTCTAACAGTTCCTTCATTGTGGACAACATTGTAAATGTGTTTTTGGTTTAGCAATCATGCACATAAATTGACAATCTTAACTTGACAGTAAATCGCTTACCTGATTGAAGTGCAGGTCTTCAATTTGATAATGTCTTACTACTTACCTTCAACATAGTTTTTCACTGCTAGAGGCAAGTATCATTATGCCCACATTGACAATTTTCAACCAAAGTTAGTTATCAGCATTAAATCAACATTTCAAATACAGTATTAGAGGCAGAGCAAATGATTTGCTTCTCAAATAAATTATCCAAAAGGATTTTCATTGGTCCACGAATGCAAACATGTCAGACATGCAATGATGACCCCCTTTGACGCCTTTCCCTAAGACAGGTTGAAGTAGGGCCGTGAAGGTCTGAGCAGAGGGAAGGGGTCTGTTCCGCGAGGAATCCTCCTACAGGTGGCTGGCGGCTGGACTGAACAACTAGCAGTGACTGATCTTAGTGAGAAAGATCCGGGAGTCTTCAGGCATCAATATGGAGTCTTTAGCTCTGAGGGCTAATCCAAATGATGCCTTAAATTGCTGTACCAACCCTGAGTTAGTGATGGTTGAGGCTGGGGGGGGGGGGGGGGGGGCACAGGAAGGACGGGGGAAGTCTTTTCAGATCATTCACAAGTGTTAAAAGATGGAGACAGGGAGCTTTAGTTGTGTGTTGGGCAGTTAAAGGAGAGTTGGGTTGGTGGGTGAACGGTTAGTACTTTAGTAAGTAGGGGAGAGTCAGACACAAAAATGGTTGTTAGTACAGTTACAACATACAGGTTGGAGTCAAACAGTAGTATTAGTAACATATTGTTTTAGTAAATTTAGTAGTAGTAGTATCAAAACAATTAGGAGGAGTCTTTGAGGTCCTCTGCAATTTGATTTGTCGATCCAGATCAGATTTTCGGACTGAATGCGTGTGACACGGGCTTGTTTTGGTTAAGAAGAAACAAAATGATTCCATCCAAGCTAATTAGAAGGACATGAGACATGCACTGAATGACTGGATGACAAAATGGAAAGTTAAAGGAGTAGTCCATTGGACAAAACAAAACACATGAACCAACAGAGGCAACAATCAAACAAAAACACAATCACTTTGAGAGGAGGCGGCAATGGGAAAAGGAAAACCCAAACTGCAGAGGGCAACACCACTACACCAGACGAATGGAAAAGTAAAAGGTTAAGGGTGATATTAGGACAAGAACGCCAAAGGAAAGAACATCCATCTAGGCACGTGTGCAGACTGGCACCCGCTGGGCTAGAGCAGCGAAGACACCCTTGTGGGGTAGGATGCAGATGTCTATGATGCTAGCCAGAAAAACAACATGCAAACAGGATGCATGATCCAAACCGAAAGGAAATGTACAGTACAATGAGGGACCAAACCGATGGAACAACCACAAATGCATGTAGTCAACAGAAAAAGGAGAGGGTTTTAAAGAACTGGAAAATCTAAGTGAGGGAAGAGGGATTCCACTGTCAACGGTGAAAAGAGGGGTGAATGTAACATTCAAATTGTTCAATCTAAAAGCTACATGAAGTCCCTTTACTATACCTCCTACTCGCCATCTATTGTTGTGCATGTGCTAACTACTAGCCAGTAGCTTATCAACAACCCCGCCATAATCTTTCCATTACTTTTACAGGTAATAACACAAATTGGCACTAAGTGACTTTGAACAGACACATACAGTGTAAATTGATTGCTTGAGTCATTTACAGTAGTTATGAAACCCATAACCGTTTAGAATAACAATGATGTCAGGCTGGTCATTTGTTCTGCTGTACAGTAGGCTCTCTCGTTTGATTCCACTCCAACTCAGGTGTTGGACGGCTAACATAACCTACTTACAGTATTCATCCCTCCTCTAGTCACCTAGAAAATGAAAAGCTGTTCCCCCTCTTTTTTTTCCCTTTTTCCTTTTTTTTTTCTTCCTAGCAAGGTAAGGAGTGAGGTCGTATTATTTGTTTTCGTAAGTTATATATAAAAAAAATTATCAAAAGGAAACAAAACCCTGAATAAAAGGTGGTGGCTGGAGAGTTACGTGGCCACACGGATACTAGTGTAATGATTGATATATGTATGTATATATAATAGCCATGATATATGCATATACATATATTCTTTAATGTAATTGGTTTATCAATAAACAACAACCAAAAGATAAGGGGGTCAACTCTTACATGCAGGGGGCCAGGCCAGTAAACTCAGAGGTAACAAGAGTTAGTGTTAGTGATGGAGACTGTAGATCGGACACAGTCGAGACATTCCAAGAGATTGTCCCTACATGCCATGTAAATTTGGTGGGGAGAGCGTAACTCTTTAAAAAAAAAATTGTGGGGCCCAAATTCAGTGACAGGAAGTAAGAAACTAAGCAACAATGGCTATCTGGAAAGGTCAAACAGAACACTTTTCCACTGTAGATGCCTGTTGCCTGCATATGTTAATCCAAGAAGATCCATGAAATCAGTCCCTTACTGTCATTAAATTCTTATTTATACATCAAAGAAAAGTATCTACTTTAAATTTGATCTTAATTTTACAGCTTTTTTGTTTTGACAACAAACAACTAAGGCCTAGTGTTAATTGAGTCATTTATACTAGTGCATGGCAATGCTGTAATTCAACATGTAAATCAATGATCATCCTTCTGGGGCTATTTCTGAAGGAATTGTCATGGATCGCCAAAACGTCTAACAAAATATCCACATCAGGACTCTTACGCCAACCAGCCTCTTACTCTATCCTTGCTTATTTAGTCTATTCTATTCTTTTCTAAGAAATAAATCACTTTTCCCATTTCCTTTAGCAAACCAGCAGCAGCACTGTCCTGACTTGTCCTGTTGTCCTGACTCCCGAAAGCCTGGCTATACACAAGAAAGCCTTAGTAGCAGACAAGGGGACAGTATTTACCATTCAGACACAATGGCATTGAATTAAGTGTGGATGTTGAGTCCAGGTATGGGCTCAGAGCTGAACCAGCTCAGTCCTAAATCCCACTGTAGGTCTCTAATGGGATCGAGCCCTCATTTGATGCCCTGCTTTACGGCCTTGTTTCTGCCACTAAATCAGGAGGTGTAAATACGGACCTGAACTCTACTAACGTTTGAGTGGGAACCAAAGGCCTTGGCACACACATATTTGCTGCAGTACATTCTCGGCAGAACCTGTAGATAGTTGCCGAAGGAATAGTTTGACTAATTTAAATCTTAACAATACAATTGCCATCAACTAAGTTAGACAAATGTTTTTGCATGTATTTTTCGTAGTCAATTCAAAGTCGACTAGGTTAGCTTAGTTAAATAGCACACTGTTTAAGTAGACTGACAAATGTTCAAACTTTCTAACATTAAATATATAGAGCATCAGACATGCTCTATATATTTAGTATATATATATATATATATATATATATCTAGTATCAGACATAGTAGAATATTATCCAAATGGCCTGAGTTCTTACTACCTGTCACTGGGGTTGTAAAAGTAGGGGTTATTCTCTGTTAATGGAGTCTGCTGTGTACGTCCACTTCAAGGACGCTTGTTGAAAAAAAAATAGGGGATAGGTTTTGTCGTAGTCAATTCAGAAGTTGATATCTTTCTTGGAAAAAAATTCTTTATTTCTTCATACGGACAGCGTTTGAGAAAAAAAATCTAAGTAACAAAACAAATCTAAATTGTTGCGAAATTTAAAATTTTAGGACAGACCTCTTTCAGTGGATACTTTTCTATTTTTGTAGGAAGGGAGGAGTATTGGATGGTAAAAAGCGGAAACAGACAAAGAAGTAAAATAAAGACAAATAGAGAGGTGATTGTTTTCAGCTACCTTGGAATCGATGGAAGTTTGTATTTTCAGTAAGAGCAAACGGAATAGAAAGAGGTAACGGAAACCCAGGGCAAACCAAAGTAAAGACAATTAGAATGATATCTACCATATAATGCAGTTTGTTTACCATAGCGTGTCCAATGCCTGCGTGCTTCAGGAGAAAACAGGGGAAGGAGAAAGCAAAAAAAGAATGACAAACCGTAAACTCAAAGTTTCGAACTTCAAAAACAAATTTTTACGAGATTTCGCCTTTTTTTTTAACAATAAACAATCAGGTTAATTTAAGAGTAGGCGATAATAAACCAACCTATCAATCCTTGAAATGTCCAAAAATAAATAAAGTAGGCTTTATTTTTATTTTTTCAGTATCATACAATCTTCCAAATAAAGAAATAAAGAAAGTAATTGGAAAAAGTTTGACTTTTCGTATTAAAGGATTTTTCCAAAAATAAAAAAGATAAAACAATATCATTACATTTGTTAGTATGTAAGTACGTAAGTTCAATAGAAAAAATAACAGATGACTCACATTCCGTGAATGACACAATGTTAGTTGTACAAATTAAAGGAAAACCAAATCACAAAATAATATAATACATTGGAGAATTCTGAAGCTTGTTGTTAGTAAAAAGACAAGAGTTAGCAAATCAATTTTCACAGAGGGGTTGGGGGCAGATTGGGGGTGGGGCTTGTTTTTTGAGTGCGGAAGGGAATGAAGGAAAAGCAGTTCAGTATTAGTATTAACCACTTCTGATAGGCTAGTCTTGACTGTGGGTGTGGCTGGTAGGAGGGACAAGGTCTGTTAGAATCGGTGCTCCATTGCAGGGGGTGTGGCCAATCATATTCCGAATGCTTGGCAGTTTATATTTTCCTAAGCAAACTTTATCTCGAGTTGCTTTTCTCTAGATCTTGTGCAAGAGACAGTTTAGGGAGTATGGAGAAGCCAGAAAAAAACATAGCAAAATGTAAATGTTTAAAATTACCACAACAGTTAAAATGGCTAAGTGACGAAGGATAGCAGTATTGACAATGATAATCAGAAAGTTAGGGCTATTCCATTTGAATGGGGTAAGAACAATTAAACAAAAATGACATTTATTGCATCATTTGAAGCAGAAGAGAGAGCAAGAGAGTGAGATAAAGAAATACATCATTGAAAGAAAGAAAGAAATGGAGAATGAAAGCGATTGAAATACATTTAGTTCATTTTGCACATGCAGTATCCTTCAGTCTGCCTCCTGAAAGAGATAGATATTCAGTTATTCAAGTTCACTTCCAAAACAACCAAAACCCACATCCCCTGCTCCTAAGGAGAGAAACAAACAAGACACTGTGTTAAGAGGCCACTATTTATATGTACTTAATGGCAAATAGTTGCCTGGCTTTTCCTCACAATTCACTGTGAATGATGACAATGAATGTACTGTAGTGTACTGTAATTTTGAATTCACACTTTGTCATGTGATGCCTGTATGAAGCCTGATGTCATTTTAACCTTAATTCCCAATTAGTGGAGAAAGTAGAGCTTTTAATTAGATGACTTTACCTCTATCACTTGGCATATTCAATCTCAGAACGTTGAGTCAGAAAGTATAAAGATAGAGAAATTAAATACAATATGATGTGTGCCTTGTACCTCCATAGTGTGTGTCTGCGTGTGTGCGTGTGTGTGTGTGTGTGTGTGTGTGTGTGTGTGTGTGTGTGTGTGTGTGTGTGTGTGTGTGTGTGTGTGTGTGTGTGTGTGTGTTTTTTTTGCTTGCTTAGCCTATTCGGAGTCACCAGGAATCGTTAACACCCGGTTTTCAGGGACACAGTATTTTCAACCTAACTTCAATTTTCCCTGAAAAACGGGCTCTGTATGTGCCCAATGGGTTACTTTGCGTGTATACAGTATGTGTGGGAGTGAATAAGAGTGGCAGCCACATATCTGAGCTACACAATGTCAGCAGGGTTAGTCAAAAAAGAAAATGGCCGCCCACTGTTCGAGCCGGGTCACGTTAAGCCGTGTCGAGCATCTCCGCTCTGCTGCTAATGACTTATGTTAATCCATTAATTAGGTAAATAAGTTCCAACAGTGGGTGTGAAATTTGCATATGTATGCCTCTCTGCCTCGTCAAAGACCTACAATGTGCTTGTGTCTCTAATCGTCCCAAAACACATCAACAGATACATCAAGCCCATAACTTGATTGGGACTCAAAGGGATTGGGGACGCAAAACAATGGATTATTAAATTAGATAAATTACAAAGGTGACAATGACTGTGTGTCTTTGTCTCACAGGCAGATAGCAATTATGTGAATAATCTTTTTTTTGTGAGAAGCATGATTAAATATTACGTGTGTGGGGTTTCAGATCCCCCCCGGGGTTTGATGTCTGAATCCTGAATTTATCTGGGATCTCTACAAAGTTCTTACATGAAGGGACAGTCTAGGAATGCATGGGGAAAATTAATCTCCTCAAACTGATGATGATCTTTCGATGAACATAAAAGTGGGGATGCAGGAACATAAAGTATGGAGAGAAGTCAGTTTGAAGTCATCCCTTCATCAAAGTTTTGGAAGAGAGAGAGGGATTTCAAAAATGTATGTTCACCCTGAAATGACCAAAGTTGCCATAGAGATCTTCAACCAACATTCCAGACCAGCACTCCCCCTTTAACGTCTAAGCATGTCATAGCATGGCCGCATGTTAAATGATTGAAGGGAAGATAGGCAAAGAAAGACAGAGGAAAGAAAGAGGTATAGCTTAATATAACACCCTCCGAAACGATCTGAGATTCACTAATACCTTTATGAAGCTGTAGAGCGAGATGGAGAAAGAGAGAGAAAGAGAGAGAAAGAGAGAGAAACAGAGAGAAAGAGAGGGTGGCAGAGAGCCAAAGAGATTGATAGTGTTCAAGAGACAGGGAGACAGAGAGAGAGAGAGGGGGAGAGAGAATGCGAGAGAGAAATAGAAAGAGAGAGAAAGTGAAGAACAGACAAAAACATTACTGTGTCTCATACACAGGAACAATACACAAACACACGTCCCTCACCCTGTCCTGTCTCACCCGACCCTGCCCTGTCTCACCCCGCCCTGCCCCGTCTCACCCCGTCCTGCCCTGTCTCGCCCTGTCTCGCCCCGTCCTGCCCTGTCTCGCCCTGTCTCGCCCCGTCCTGCCCTGTCTCGCCCCGTCCTGCCCTCTCTCGCCCCGTCCTGCCCTGTCTCGCCCCATCCTGCCCTGTCTCACCCGTCCTGCTCTGTCTCACCCGTCCTGCCCTGTCTCACCCGTCCTGCCCTGTCTCGCCCCGTCCTGCCCTCTCTCGCCCCGTCCTGCCCTGTCTCGCCCCGTCCTGCCCTGTCTCGCCCCGTCCTGCCCTGTCTCACCCGTCCTGCCCTGCCTCACCCCGTCCTGCCCTGCCCTGTCTCGACCCGCCCTGCCCTGTCTCACCCCGCCCTGCCCTGTCTCGCCCCGCCCTGCCCTGTCTCGCCCCGTCCCGCCCTGTCTCGCCCCGCCCTGCCCTGTCTCGCCCCGTCCTGCCCTGCCCTGTCTCGCCCCGCCCTGCCCTGTCTCACCCCGCCCTGCCCTGTCTCACCCCGCCCTGCCCTGTCTCAACCTGTCCAGCCCTATCTCACCCTGCCATGCCCTGTCTCACCCCGTCCTGCCCTGTCTCACCCCGCCCTGCCCTGTCTCACCCCATCCTGAACCTGTCTAACCCCATCCTGCCCTGTCTCACCTCGTCCTGCCCCCGTCCTGCCCTGTCTCACCCCACCCTGCCCTGTCTCACCCCACTCTGCCCTGTCTCACCCCGTCCTGCCCTGTCTCACTCGTCATGCCCTGCCTCACCCCGTCCTGCCCTGTCTCACCCCGCCCTGCACTGTCTCACCCCACCCTGTCTCACCACTTCCTGCCCTGTCTCGACCGTCCTGCCTTGTCTCACCCCGTCCTGCCATGTCTCACCCCGCCCTGCCCTGTCTCACCATGTCCTGTCCTGTCTCACCCCATCCTGCCCTGTCTCACCCCGCCCTGCCCTATCTCAACCCGCCCTGCCCTGTCTCACCCCGTCCTGCTCTGTCTCACCCCGTCCTGCCCTGTCTCACCCCGTCCTGCCCTGTCTCACCCCGTCCTGCCCTGTCTCACCCTGTCCTGCCCTGTCTCACCCTGTCCTGCCCTGTCTCACCCCGTCCTGCCCTGTCTCACCCCACCCGTCCCTGTCTCACCCCGCCCTGCCCTGTCTCACCCCATCCTGCCCTGTCTCACCCCGTCCTGCCCCCGTCCTGCCCTGTCTCACCCCACCCTGCCCTGTCTCACCCCACTCTGCCCTGTCTCACCCCGTCCTGCCCTGTCTCACCCGTCCTGCCCTGCCTCACCCCGTCCTGCCCCCGTCCTGCCCTGTCTCACCCCACCCTGCCCTGTCTCACCCGTCCTGCCCTGCCTCACCCCGTCCTGCCCCCGTCCTGCCCTGTCTCACCCCATCCTACCCTGTCTCACCCCGTCCTGCCCCCGTCCTGCCCTGTCTCACCCCACCCTGCCCTGTCTCACCCCGTCCTGCCCTGTCTCACCCCGCCCTGCCCTGTCTCACCCCACCCTGTCTCACCCCGTCCTGCCCTGTCTCGACCGTCCTGCCCTGGCTCACCCCTTCCTGCCATGTCTCACCCCGCCCTGCCCTGTCTCACCATGTCCTGTCTTGTCTCACCATGCACTGTCCTGTCTCACCCTGTCCTGCCCTGTCTCACCCTGCCCTGACCTGTCTCACCCCGTCCTGCCCTGTCTCACCCCGCCCTGCCCTGTCTCACCCCGTCCTGCTCTGTCTCACCCCGTCCTGCCCTGTCTCACCCCATCCTGCCCTGTCTCACCCCGTCCTGCCATGTCTCAACCTGTCCTGCCCTGTCTCACCCTGTCCTGCCCTGTCTCACCCCGTCCTGCCCTGTCTCACCCCACCCTTCCCTGTCTCACCCCGCCCTGCCCTGTCTCACCCCATCCTGCCCTGTCTCACCCCGTCCTGCCCCCGTCCTGCCCTGTCTCACCCCAACCTGCCCTGTCTCACCCCACTCTGCCCTGTCTCACCCCGTCCTGCCCTGTCTCACCCGTCCTGCCCTGCCTCACCCCGTCCTGCCCCCGTCCTGCCCTGTCTCACCCCACCCTGCCCTGCCTCACCCGTCCTGCCCTGCCTCACCCCGTCCTGCCCCCGTCCTGCCCTGTCTCACCCCATCCTGCCCTGTCTCACCCCGTCCTGCCCTGTCTCACCCCGCCGTGCCCTGTCTCACCCCACCCTGTCTCACCCCGTCCTGCCCTGTCTCGACCGTCCTGCCCTGGCTCACCCCGTCCTGCCATGTCTCACCCCGCCCTGCCCTGTCTCACCATGTCCTGTCTTGTCTCACCATGCACTGTCCTGTCTCACCCTGTCCTGCCCTGTCTCACCCCGTCCTGCCCTGTCTCACCCCGTCCTGCCCTGTCTCACCCCGTCCTGCCCTGTCTCAGCCTGTCCTGACCTGTCTCACCCTGTCCTGCCCTGTCTCACCCTGTCCTGCCCTGTCTCACCCTGTCCTGCCCTGTCTCACCCTGTCTCAACCTGTCCTGCCCTGTCTCACCCTGTCCTGCCCTGTCTCAGCCTGCCAGGGGGTTTATACGACAAGGCCTCCCTATATTCAAAGCCTTCGGCTGTGGAATGACGACCCTCGTCAGCCCACGCCTTCCCTGTCTATAATTGACTCATGTGGAACAAGGAGACAGGGAGGAGGCGGCGGCCATTGTTTGCTGATGGGGGGATAAAACTCCTAATCGTGTAAACAAGAACAGACACATCGTTTTTTTTAAGCGCTGTCTAAGGCGCTTCCATTGCACTAGCTTCTAGCTTCTCCACATACATTATTAATGTGGGGAAAGACTGTAAAAGACCAATTAGAATAGTTTCACCATGTAGCCCTCCACTTGCGGAAAGAGAAGAGAGAAATGACATGTTTTCCCTGTCAACAGTCTGGGGAAAGCGGTAAAGCACTAAGGTCCTGAAGCAAATGAGATGAGAGCCAGATCGTGTTGACCGAGTAGCCGAGAATGGGGCTATCAGGGGTTTGATCTTTACATACATGTCACAATGGACATAGTTAAAATGTCACAACCCGGATAAATATTTTAGTGCGGCTGTGAAAAAGATCAATGGTTGGCAGACTCCGAAGGCCCACTGTACAATTGGTCTGGGTGGATTTATTGCAAAGATCAATTGAGCTATAAGACTGATGACCGCTCTCATAAAATATAAACTTCCAATTTAGCTAGAAATAGTCAATTATAAAAAGAGACAGAGATAAATCCTATTGGCTGGGGAAAAAATGGCTAGTATTTTTCATTAGACCTGAGGTAGTTGAGAGAAAGCAATGCGTTTTGTATAGTAGAATATTGACTTTGAGCTCCTAGAAGAGAGGCTGCATACAGAACTCATTCAAATGGTCACATATTGTAGTTGATCACAACAGGTATAAAATGGTTACTGAGGGGTGTGCATGTGTGGGATGGGTGTGCATGTGTGGGATGGGTGTGTGTGTGTGGTGCATGTGGTTGGTGTGTGTTTGCATGTTCTGTATGTAGACCCTCATGTATGTATTTCATTAGATATTTGATTCTATGAGGCACATGTACAGTGCCTTCAGCACATTTTCACACCCATTTTTTCTACATTTTGTTGTGTTACAAAGTGGGAATAAAATGGATTAAATTGTCCTTTTTTTGGTCAAAGACCAACAAAATATTTTAATAAATAAAACACTAATATATCTTGATTAGATAAGTATTCAACCCCCTGAATGAATACATTTTAGAAAAACCTTCAGTCTTTCTGGGAAAGTCTCTAAGATCTTTGCAAACCTGGATTGTACAATATTTGCCCAATATTCTTAAAAAAGTTATTCATGCTCTGTCTAGTTGGTTTTTGATCATTGCTAGACAGCCATTTTCAAGTTTTACCATAGATTTTCAAGCAGATTTAAATTCAAACTGTAACTAGGCCACTCAGGAACCTTCAATGTCGTCTTGGTGAGCAACTCCAGGGTATATTTGGCCTTGTGTTTTAGGTAAATGTTCTGCTGAGAAGTGAATTTGTCTCCCAGTATCTGTTGGAAAGCAGACTGCACCCTCGACAACTACTGTGATTATTATTATTTGACCATGCTGGTCATTTATGAACATTTGAACATCTTGGCCATGTTCTGTTATAATCTCCACCCGGCACAGCCAGAAGAGGACTGGCCACCCCTCATAGCCTGGTTCCTCTCTAGATTTCTTCCTAGGTTTTGGCCTTTCTAGGGAGTGTTTCCTAGCCACCGTGCTTCTACATCTGCATTGCTTGCTGTTTGGGGTTTTACGCTGGGTTTTTGTACAACACTTTGAGATATCAGCTGATGTACGAAGGGCTATATAAATAAATTTGATTTGATTTGATTTGAACCACGTTTTCATCTAGGATTTTGCCTGTGCTTAGCTCTATTACGTTCATTTAAAAAAATGTATTTATTCCCTAGTCCTTGCCGATGACAAGCATACCTATAACATGATGCAGCCACCACCCTGCTTGAACATATGAAGAGTGGTACTCAGTGATGTGTTGTGCTGGATTTGCCCCAAACATAACGCCTTGTACTCAGGCCAAAAGGACATTTCTTTGCCACCTTTTTAGCAGTATTACTAACGTGTCAAAGAGGATGCATGTTTTGGAATATTTGTATTCTGTACAGGCTTCCTTCTTTTCACTCTGTCATTAATGTTAGTATTGTGGAGTAACTACAATGTTGTTGATCCATCCTAAATTATCTCCAATTGAAGCAATTAAACTCGTAATGGTTATAAATCGCCATTGGCCTCATGGTGAAATCACTGAGCGGTTTCCTTCCTCTTCGGCAACTGAGTTAGGAAGGACGCCTATATCTTCGTAGTAATGCTCAAATGGATATTCAGTGTCTGTTTACTATAATTGTTTAATGTTATCTACCAATAGGGGCCCTTCTTTATGAACCATTGGAAAACATCGCTGATCTCTGTGGACGAATCTGTGGTAGAAATTCACTGATTGAATGAGGGACCGTACAGATAATTCTATGTGTGGGGTACAGAAATTGGGTAGTCATTTAAAAATGATGTTAAACACTATTATTGCTCACAGAGTCCATGCAACTTATGTGACGTGTTAAGCATGTTATTACTCCTGTACTTATTTAGGCTTGCAATAACAAAAGGGTTGAATACCTATTGACTCAAGACATTTCACCTTTTAATTTTGTATTAAATTGTAAACATTTCTAAAACATAATTCCACTTTGACATTATGGGGTGTTGTGTGTAGATCAGTGACACAAAATCTAAATTTAATTCACTTTAAAATCAGGCTGTAACACAAAAAAATGTGGAAAAGTCAAGGGGTGCGAATGCTTTCGGATGGCACTGTATGTGTTTTTCATGCACCACATGTCGTAGCGGAGGTGTCAAACAGAGTATTGCTGTGAGTTCGGCAGCCGAATAGTCAGGGGAGTCTTTCTACCAGCTAGTTAGTTGCGCTTTCATTCCAATCCTCTCTTGATACACCCATCCCTGCCTTCTTTCCCTCCCTTCCTCCATCCCTCAACCCCAACACCACAGCTTAGGCTTCCAGTAATGGAAATTGACATAACACCACCAGATGAAAATATAAATGTCAGTGCAATTATGCCGACAGACGGGGCTGTGTGTGCAGCAACAAAAGAAAATGATGGCCTATCGTACATAAGATCTCTCTATATCTCTCTCTATATACATATCTCTCTCTCTATATATATATATATCTCTCTCTATATATATATATCTCTCTCTCTCTCTCTCTCTATATATATATATATATATATATATATATCTCTATATATATATATATATATCTCTCTATATATACATATCTCTCTCTATATATATATATCTATCTCTCTCTCTATATATATATATCTCTCTCTCTCTCTCTCTCTCTCTCTCTCTCTCTCTCTCTCTCTCTCTCTCTCTCTATATATATATATATATATATATATATATATATATCTCTCTCTCTCTCTCTCTCTCTCTCTCTCTCTCTCTCTCTCTCTCTCTCTCTCTCTCTCTCTCTCTCTCTCTCTCGCTCTCTCTCTCTCGCTCTCTCTCTCTCGCTCTCTCTCTCTCGCTCTCTCGCGCTCTCTCTCTCTCTCTCTCGCTCTCTCTCTCTGAGTTGAATATTGAGTAGCGATTCAAACTCATTGTCATACATACTGTAGGTATGAGCTAAATCTCAGTCAAACAACTTTTGGCCAGAAGCCCTCCTCTACCTGTGTTCATAACAGCCAGTATACTCACCACAGCTTTTACACCGCATGCCATTTCACCTAACTGTTACACTGCATGCCATTTCACCCAACTGTTACACCACATGCCATTTCTCCCAACTGTTACACCGCATGCCATTTCTCCCAATTGTTACACTGCATGCCATTTCACCCAACTGTAACACTGCATGCCATTTTACCCTAATGTTACACCGCATGCCATTTTACCCAACTGTTACACCGCATGCCATTTTACCCAACTGTTACACTGCATGCCATTTTACCCTACTGTTACACCGCATGCCATTTTACCCAACTGTTACACCGCATGCCATTTTACCCAACTGTTACACTGCATGCCATTTTACCCTACTGTTACACCGCATGCCATTTTACCCAACTGTTACACTGCATGCCATTTTACCCAACTGTTACACTGCATGCCATTTCACCCAACTGTTACACTGCATGCCATTTTACCCAACTGTTACACTGCATGCCATTTTACCCAACTGTTACACCGCATGCCATTTTACCCAACTGTTACACCGCATGCCATTTCACCCAACTGTTACACTGCATGCCATTTTACCCAACTGTTACACTGCATGCCATTTTACACAACTGTTACACTGCATGCCATTTCACCCAACTGTTACACTGCATGCCATTTTACCCAACTGTTACACTGCATGCCATTTCACCCAACTGTAACGCTGCATGCCATTTTACCCAACTATTACACCGCATGCCATTTTACCCAACTGTTACACTGCATGCCATTTCACCCAACTGTAACGCTGCATGCCATTTTACCCTACTGTTACACCGCATGCCATTTTACCCAATTGTTACACCGCATGCCATTTTACCCAACTGTTACACTGCATGCCATTTTACCCAACTGTTACACTGCATGCCATTTCACCCAACTGTTACACCGCATGCCATTTTACCCAACTGTTACACTGCATGCCATTTTACCCAACTGTTACACTGCATGCCATTTCACCCAACTGTTACACTGCATGCCATTTCACCCAATGCACAGACTTCCACAAAAAACAGGGAGTCTGGCCTCTCGCCTCATCCATTAGCCTGTATCACCCCTACCGAATGATCCGCTTGCCTCACCCTTGCGTCATCCCCCTGACTGCCACTGTTGCATTGTGGGTCCAACACATTATGGCTACTTAACATGTCATCTGTAATAGCACAGTACCAGGATCATGGTGGCGCACTGTCATTACGCCTGATAGATTTGTTATCTCTTGTGAAGAAGTAAACTAATGGTTATATGATATTACCATTATGAATGTTGCCACTACACACTAGACAATCCGAATGGCATTTTAACTCACCTAACTACGATAAGCCCTGGCGGCCATTACCATCAATAGATTGCTTTGGTCTTATTGATTTTGCAAGGTGGGTGCTCAATTGCTCTGAGGCTCTGCTATCGTTTGAGCAGTCCTTGCTGGAGGGAATGTTATGAAAAATGCTTTGTTAGCCCTACGAGAGCTGTGATACTCTTTAGACTATAGAGAGAGTGGACTTTAGAATGTAATGAGGACAAGAGGTGATGACAATGAAGTGGTTAATGTCTCTCCTGTACATGAGATGGATGAAACAACAGCTAGCGGACCGGCCGGTTGCTAGGTGACAAATTACAAGCGGGGAGAGGGAGGGGGATGCAAGTGGAAGGGAGAGGAGGAATCGATTGGACGAACTGTTCTGAATTCTAGAGGCTTTCTTTCTGTGTCAAAAAATGTTGACGCTGGAAGGGAGGGAAAGAGGGATGGAAGGGGGAGGGAGGGAAAGAGGGATGGAAGGGGGAGGGATGGAAGGGGGAGGGAGGGAAAGAGGGATGGAAGGGGGAGGGATGGAAGGGGGAGGGAGGGAAAGAGGGAGGGAAAGAGGGATGGAAGGGGGAGGGATGGAAGGGGGAGGGAGGGAAAGAGGGATGGAAGGGGGAGGGAGGGAAAGAGGGAGGGAAAGAGGGATGGAAGGGGGAGGGATGGAAGGGGGAGGGAGGGAAAGAGGGATGGAAGGGGGAGGGAGGGAAAGAGGGATGGAAGGGGGAGGGAGGGAAAGAGGGAGGGAAAGAGGGATGGAAGGGGGAGGGATGGAAGGGGGAGGGAGGGAAAGAGGGATGGAAGGGGGAGGGAGGGAAAGAGGGATGGAAGGGGGAGGGATGGAAGGGGGAGGGAGGGAAAGAGGGAGGGAAAGAGGGATGGAAGGGGGAGGGATGGAAGGGGGAGGGAGGGAAAGAGGGAGGGAAAGAGGGATGGAAGGGGGAGGGATGGAAGGGGGAGGGAGGGAAAGAGGGATGGAAGGGGGGGAGGGAAAGAGGGATGGAAGGGGGAGGGATGGAAGGGGGAGGGAGGGAAAGAGGGAGGGAAAGAGGGATGGAAGGGGGAGGGATGGAAGGGGGAGGGAGGGAAAGAGGGATGGAAGGGGGAGGGAGGGAAAGAGGGATGGAAGGGGGAGGGAGGGAAAGAGGGATGGAAGGGGGAGGGAGGGAAAGAGGGATGGAAGGGGGAGGGATGGAAGGGGGGGCATAATTGCAGCTGCTAAACTAGATGATACCCAATAGACAGGGATAGAAAAACAAGAGGTGAAGAGGAGATCCAGAAGAATGTCCAAAAACCTCCACTATTGACTGTGATTTCGGTTGTTCTATCTTCTGCCTATGGAATAATGTAATATTCCTCATCCCATACCAAGGAGAGGTAACCTTTTAAAGCTCCTGGTTCTTCAGCTCCAGTGTCTGTGTGTGCCTGCTCATGATTATGTGTGTGTCTCTTTGTCTCTCTCTGTGTGTGTGTGTGTGTGTGTGTGTGTGTGTGTGTGTGTGTGTGTGTGTGTGTGTGTGTGTGTGTGTGTGTGTGTGCGTGCGTGCGTGCGCGCGCGTGCGTGCGTGCGTGCGTGCGTGGGTCTGTTCATGATTGTGTGTGTGTGTGCCTATTTGTGCCTGCTCATGCATGAGTGTGTGTGCAGTCTGTACAGTCAACAGGTTACTTTGTTCACTCAAAGTGTGTTGGAGGAGCTGAACTCAGGGCACTGAACCCCAGCGCAGTATGGTCAGAGCAGCATGCTCAGCACTTAAAGAACAAGACAAATCTGTTTTATCCGACAATTAATCCAATGGCTGAACCCAAGGTCTAATTATATGAAGAAAAGACAGGGGTTAGAATACTAGACAGGAAGACACTAGGGGATGCAGAGAGGGAGAGAGATAGAGAGAGAGGGAGGGAGAGAGAGAATGAGAGGAGAGAGAAGACAGCATGAGCAACGAGAGAGATAAATAGAGAAAGAGAATGAGAGAGAGAGAGTCGGAGAGAGAAAGAGAGACAGAGAGAGAGAGTTGGAGAGAGAAGGAGAGAGAGAGAGACAGAGAGAGCCGGAGGGAGAAAGAGAGAAAGAGAGAGGAGACAGAGTGAGGGTCTGAGAGAGAAAGAGAGAGAGAGAGAGAGAGAGAGAAAGAGAGAGAGAGAGAAAGAGAGAGAGAGAGAGAGAGAGAGAAAGAAAGAAAGAGAAAGAGAGAGAGAGAGAGAGAGAGAGAGAGAGAGAGAGAGAGAAAGAAAAAGAAAAAGAGAAATAAATATAAATATGTTCAAGAGTTCAAATGTCTTGTTCTTCCCAGTCCACAGACACACGAGCGGTAAAGACGTTGGTTTTTATTAAGGCACATAGAGGGAATGAAACAAAGCCTTTTCCATCCCCTCGCTCCCTTTTCCCATCCCCTCGCTCCCTTTCCCATCTCCTCACTCCCTTTCCAATCCCCTCGCTCCCTTTCCCATCTCCTCACTCCCTTTCCCATCTCCTCGCTCCCTTTCCCATCTCCTCGCTCCCTTTCCTATCCACTCGCTCCCTTTCCAATCCCCTCGCTCCCTTTCCCATCTCCTCGCTCCCTTTCCCATCTCCTCACTCCCTTTACCATCTCCTCGCTCCCTTTCCCATCTCCTCGCTCCCTTTCCCATCTCCTCACTCCCTTTACCATCTCCTCGCTCCCTTTCCAATCCCCTCGCTCCCATTCCCATCTCCTCGCTCCCTTTCCCATCTCCTCGCTCCCTTTCCCATCCCCTCGCTCCCTTTCCCATCCCCTCGCTCCCTTTCCCATCCCCTCGCTCCCTTTCTCATCCCCTCGCACCCTTTCCCATACGCCCCCTTTCCTATTCCCTTGCTCCCTTTTCCATTCCCTCGCTCCCTTTCTCATCCCCTCGCTCCCTTTCTTATCCCCTCGTTCCCTTTCCCTTCCCCTCGCTACCTTTCCCATCTCCTCCCTCCCTTTCCCATCCCCTCGCTCCCTTTTCCCTTCCCCTCGATCCCAAAGCTGTACTCTGCATCCAAGAGACTCTTCCTCTTTTACCACTGCAGGTAGAGTATCACACACACAAGCACGCGAGTACATGCACACGGATACACACACCCACACACACATAGGCAGGCAGGCAGGAAAACACACAGTCCTGATGTCCTGCAGCTCTCCCTGCCTGGTTCATATTTCCTAATGGCTGTAGGTGCCCTCGGGGGCCTAAGGTGTCTGTTAAACACACAGACAGATAGACAGCCCCTGACTGGCCTTACTGTATTACCCTCTTTCAGTAAGTGGCTTGGAATGAGACCTACAGATCAAAATAATGGGATACGGGAAGAAAGCTCGGCGCTGTCTTTTCTGTCGGCTGCAGTATACAGTACAGCATGTTATTGTCTCACAGTAGACTATGTACAGTGGTATCAGATTTGCTAGATTTCCTTATGTTGGCGGTTTCCATGGTTTCAGAAAACATGAAGTACTAGATTCCCCTAAGAAAGCTGACATACCCGGCACAGACAACACAATGAATTTAACCACTGCGAGGCGAATGAATTGACTGAAGCCGGAGAGAGTGATATCTTGGCAGAACCACCAATGTTCATCCTCTCCTGCTGCCTTCTAACATTGGTGATGGCAAGCGCACTATAATCCAAACACCATTTTAGATGGACTTTAAACGGTGGGGAGGCTTCATTCATCATGACTGGAGGCGTCTTAAATCTCAAAGTCTTTGTGTGCGTGAGCGAAACCAAGACCATTCGCGGTTATCTCACGAGCCGAGTGAAACTAGTTCTAAGAATATTTATTGTTGAGGGCTATCCATGTCTGCTATTGTGAACAGAACGCATGATGTTTTACTTCTAAAGACGTGTGACTGTCAACAAGATATATTGTGAATACAGAGTTGGTGTATTATGTGTCACGTAGTAGATTACATCTCTTTGGTCTGAAACATTACATCTATTTGGTCTGAAACATTACATCTCTTTGGTCTGAAACATTACATCTCTTTGGTCTGAAACATTACATCTCTTTGGTCTGAAACATTACATCTCTTTGTTCTGAAACATTACATCTCTTTGGTCTGAAACATTACATCTCTTTGTTCTGAAACATTACATCTCTTTGGTCTGAAACATTACATCTCTTTGGTCTGAAACATTACATCTCTTTGGTCTGAAACATTACATCTCTTTGGTCTGAAACATTACATCTCTTTGGTCTGAAACAGTACATCTCTTTGGTCTGAAACATTACATCTCTTTGGTCTGAAAACATTACATCTCTTTGGTCTGAAACATTACATCTCTTTGGTCTGAAACATTACATCTCTTTGGTCTGAAACATTACATCTCTTTGGTTTGAAACATTACATCTCTTTGGTCTGAAACATTACATCTCTTTGTTCTGAAACATTACATCTCTTTGGTCTGAAACATTACATCTCTTTGGTCTGAAACATTACATCTCTTTGGTCTGAAACATTACATCTCTTTGGTTTGAAACAGTACATCTCTTTGGTCTGAAACATTACATCTCTTTGGTCTGAAACATTACATCTCTTTGTTCTGAAACATTACATCTCTTTGGTCTGAAACATTACATCTCTTTGGTCTGAAACATTACATCTCTTTGGTCTGAAACCATTACATCTCTTTGGTCTGAAACACTACATCTCTTTGGTCTGAAACATTACACCTCTTTGGTCTGAAACCATTACATCTCTTTGTTCTGAAACATTACATCTCTTTGGTCTGAAACATTACATCTCTTTGGTCTGAAACATTACATGTCTTTGGTCTGAACCATTACATCTCTTTGGTCTGAAACCGTTACATCTCTTTGGTCTGAAACCGTTACATCTCTTTGGTCTGAACCATTACATCTCTTTGGTCTGAAACATTACATCTCTTTGGTCTGAAACATTACATCTCTTTGGTCTGAAACATTACATCTCTTTGGTCTGAAACATTACATCTCTTTGGTCTGAACCATTACATCTCTTTGGTCTGAAACCGTTACATCTCTTTGGTCTGAACCATTACATCTCTTTGGTCTGAAACATTACATCTCTTTGGTCTGAAACATTACATCTCTTTGGTCTGAAACATTACATCTCTTTGGTCTGAAACATTACATCTCTTTGGTCTGAAACCGTTACATCTCTTTGGTCTGAAACATTACATCTCTTTGGTCTGAAACATTACATCTCTTTGGTCTGAAACATTACATCTCTTTGGTCTGAAACCGTTACATGAATGCAAGTGGAAAACAACCACATTCTCTTGCAGTGGAAAAAGTCAGCTAAATGTGCGAGTGTGTGGATGTGTGCAGCAGCATGTGTTGAACAATTGTTCATGCCCAGCCACCCTCCCTGCGTATCCATTTGTATTGGTCTCGCTGTGTGGGTTTGCATTGTATGCAATGTATTGTGTCTGTTGGTCCGTCTGTCCAGCGTCTCAGCCCTGGAGTATTGCAGCACAGTCACCACTGCTTAAAGTCTGTAAACCGTCCATGACAGTATGTCATTATGTCAGAGCCGGAGAGAGACGGAAGAGAATGGGGGGGTAGAGGGAGAGGAGAGGGGAAGGGAGGAGACGCCTGCCGGCCGGCCTCTGTGTTTTTGGGAGAGCTTCTTCCATGATGAGAGGTCAGTGTGAACAGCCTTGACTGCCCATCATCCATATACCACAGGGACCAACCACACTGTCTTCCCTATACAGGCCGGCAGTACAGCATTCTGGGGCGGCAGGTAACCGAGTGGTTAGAGCGTTGGGCCAGTAACTGGAAGGTTACTGGATGGAATCCCAGAGCTGACAAGGTAAAACATCTGTCGTTCTGCCCCTGAACAAGGCAGTTAACCCACTGTTCCCCGGTAGGCAGTCATTGTAAATAACAATTTGTTCTTTAAAAATTTACCTCTCCCCTATACAGGCATTCAGTGCAGCATTACCTCTCCCCTATGCAGGCATGCAGTACAGCATTACCTCTCCCTTATATAGGCCTGCAGTACAGCATTACATCTCCCCTATGCAGACATGCAGTACAGCATTACCTCTCCCTTATATAGGCCTGCAGTACAGCATTACATCTCCCCTATGCAGACATGCAGTACAGCATTACCTCTCCCCTATGCAGGCCTGCAGTACAGCATTGCCTCTCCCCTGTACAGGCCTGCAGTACAGCATTACCTCTCCCCTATGCAGGCATGCAGTACATCATTACCTCTCCTCTATGCAGGCATGCAGTACAGCATTACCTCTCCCCTATGCATGCATGCAGTACAGCATTACCTCTCCCATATACAGGCCTGCATTACAGCATTACCTCTCCCCATATGCATGCATGCAGTACAGCATTACCTCTCCCATATACAGGCCTGCATTACAGCATTACCTCTCCCATATACAGGCCTGCAGTACAGCATTGCCTCTCCCCTATACAGGTCAGCAGTAGAGCATTACCTCTCCCCTATACAGGTCAGCAGTATAGCATTACCTCTCCCCAATACAGACATGCAGTACAGCATTACCTCTCCCCTATACAGGCATGTAGTACAGCATTACCTCTCCCCTATACAGGCATGTAGTACAGCATTACCTCTCCCCTATACAGGCAGTGCAGTGTAGTGCAGCATTACCTCTCCCCTATACAGGCATGTAGTACAGCATTACCTCTCCCCTATACAGGCAGTGCAGTGTAGTGCAGCATTACCTCTCCTCTATACAGCCATGCAGTATTGCATTACCTCTCCTCTATACAGGCATGTAGTACAGCATTACCTCTCCCCTATACAGGCATGTAGTACAGCATTACCTCTCCCCTATACAGGCATGTAGTACAGCATTACCTCTCCCCTATACAGGCATGTAGTACAGCATTACCTCTCCCCTATACAGGCATGTAGTACAGCATTACCTCTCCCCTATACAGACATGTAGTGTGGCATTACCTCTCCCCTATACAGGCATGTAGTACAGCATTACCTCTCCCCTATACAGACATGTAGTACAGCATTACCTCTCCCCTATACAGACATGTAGTACAGCATTACCTCTCCCCTATACAGACATGTAGTACAGCATTACCTCTCCCCTATACAGGCATGTAGTACAGCATTACCTCTCCCTTATACAGGCTTGCAGTGCAGCATTACGTCTCCCCTATAAGGGCCTGCAGTACAGCATTACCTCTCCCCTATACAGGCATGTAGTACAGCATTACCTCTCAACACCACTGGGTGGCGCTGTGATTCTTCTGTGTTTCTCTGCATTTCTTCTCTGTTTAGGATTCCATATCTTCTCACCTAATTCTCTCTGCCTCCTTTTACCATGAAAAAGGTGACACATTCACAGGCTTCAGGTGGGTGGTGTTGGATGAGAAATAAATACAATGAGAGAAAAAAATAAACTGAATGACGAACAGTTTGAGAAGCTCATTGTTACTAATGATGCCGAACCACAGAGCAAGAGCACTTAAAACCAATGGAATGGAATCAAACTACTGTAGGCATTAAAACGGATTGATAATCGTGGCTTTAGAGCTAGGGTTACAGCTATGGGCCGGTGACGACTGGGGAGAGGGCTATCCTAGGGATATGACATCATGATGAAAACAGTGGGTATATAATATGAACAGGAGGCTGAACAGTTTGTGGGGGGTGAATGGTGTGTGTGTGAGTGTGTGTATATGCATGCCTCTTCTCCTGCCTCCTGCATATGTATGTGTAACATGATCTGCTACCACGCTATTGATTAGTCCAAGAGCAGAGAGGCTGCAAACATTGGGTCAGAGGTCACTGGTCAGGTCAATGCCGTCGTTATCCTCCCTCAGCCTGTGTGTGTGTGTGTGTGTGTATGTGTGTGTGTGTGTGTGTGTGTGTGTGTGTGTGTGTGTGTGTGTGTGTGTGTGTGTGTGTGTGTGTGTGTGTGTGTGTGTTTGTGTGTGTGTGTGTGTGTGTGTGTGTGTGTGTGTGTGTGTGTGTGTGTGTGTGTGTGTGTGTGTGTGTGTGTGTGTGTGTGTGTGTGTGTGTGGTATAGCTCAGTGTGGATCGCTATGTTGGGACTGGTGGTGAGTGGCTGGGATCAGGGTCTAAATCTCTAGAATCATGTTGGCTTTCCAAGCTCATTAAACCAGTTTCACTCTGGTGAGCAAGCATGCCCCAGCAGCAAACATATCTGACCCCTGCCGTGTGAGTGTGTGTGTGAGTGTGTGTGTGTGTGTGTGTGCCTGTGAGTGTTTGTGTGTCTGGGTGCTAGGCCTTTGTCTATCTGTGATATTGCTACATAGGATAGACCAGTACATTCAATAGCTTAAGAAAACAACAGTTTTATGGGCTACAATCAGAGGCTACATGTTTAGCAAGTGAACTGGGAGATTTCTAATTAATGCAAAATGTAATTAAAATGACGTAATTAAGTTGGCTAAATGAAAAGGAGAAGGCTACAATGATCAACCAACCTGCTGTTGTTTCATATGATTGCAGTTGTTGTGGACGTTTCACGGGGAGTGCTGCAAAACAGCTTCTATTAGCCTCGCTACTTTAGCTAGCTAGCTGGCTAACTTAGCTGGATACTCTAACTAGCTTCTTCACAACAATGTGAATGCAGTCAAGTCAGGCACTACCAGATGGTATGACAGATAGCCTACGGCAGCAATATGTTTTTCTGAGTAGCGCAATTGGGTTTGGCTACTTTCTCTCTCTCTCCCTCTTTGCCAATCACAGAGTACCTCACAGCGGCCCCTGCTCCTCTCTGGCCCCTCCCCCACACCCTTCTCCTGAAACAAGCAGAGTGCAGCACACCATCTCTCACGCATTGAAAAATTCAAATGTATTTCTTATTTCGACTACCCAGATATCCGAAAAACTATCATGATGTTATTCGAATTCTGAAATCATTTTAACATTATCATTTTTTTGTGTATTTTACTCCCCTTTTTCTCCCCAATTATGATCTGGTCTCATCGCTGCAACTCCCCAACAGGCTCGAAGAGGTGAAGGTCGAGTCATGCGTCCTCCAAAACATGACCCGTCAAACCGCGCTTCTTAACACCCGCCCGCTTAACCAGGAAGCCAGCCACCAATATGTAGGAGGAAACACCGTTCACCTGACCACCGAGATCAGCCCACAAGGTCCCGGCCCGCCACAAGGAGTCGCTAGAGGGCGATGCGCCAAGTAAAACCCCCCGACCAAACCCTCCCCTAACCCGGACGACGCTGGGCCAATTTTACGCCACCCTGCTGGACTCCCAATCATGGCCGGTTGTTATACAGCCTGGGATGGAACACGGGTCTGTAGTGACGCCTCTAGCACTGTGATACAGTGACTTAGACAGCTGCGACACTCGGGAGGCCCTACTGAAGTCATTTAAAATGCCCATCCCTAGTGTGAGTGTGAGTGTGAGTGTGAGTGTGTGTGTGTGTGTGTGTGTGTGTGTGTGTGTGTGTGTGTGTGTGTGTGTGTGTGTGTGTGTGTGTGTGTGTGTGTGCGTGCGTGCGTGCGTGCGTGCGTGCGTGCGTGCGTGCGTGTGTGAGTGAGTGCCTATGATACCAGAATTGTACAGTAGAGTGAGCATTCAGGCTTCTGTATGACTTAGTGATTGTGCACTCCAAACACTCCAAACTCAGGAGGCTCAACTTGACTGTCTTTCTTTCACTTAAACAATGGGGAGGAACCAGGGGCCGGATTCACAAAACACTTCTTACACAAAAACTTAAGAACTTCTTATATTTTCTTAAGATAGTTTGTGTGCAGTGTGCAGTGTGCGATCAGGGTTTTCCCAGTGTCAAACACTTTGCCCCCTGAGTCAAGCTCACATAAACTACATGTCTATCTATTATGACATGACTGCAGTGGCCGGATCTCTGCAGGAAGAATCAGACTTTTATGACAGCCAATACTTCAATCCTACTTGGTCTGGAGAGCTTCCTCTGAAAGACAACACAGCATCTTTACTTCACTTTTGTGGTTTCTTTCCCAGCGACACAACTTTTCTTTCTCCTGCCTGAGACTGAATTCTGCACTCATTAAAAAGTCCAGGGAAGTTTGAGGCTCCTGTTGTGTTTCCAGGTGATAGGAAGTAGGGCTTTGTGTAAATGTTTGCTGCGGCGGTGGACAAAAGAGTTGGTGTTGTTACTTTTGTTTGTTAACGCATTCACATCAGGCCTGGTTGCAATACGGGGCCATTACAATAGCTATTATTAGGGCCGACAAGCCATTCATTCCAATTACCATTACCAAAACACTTGGAGAAGTAAGCAAGGCAATCTTAAGTCAAATTGATTGCATCTCACTGCCACTATCTACAACTGCCAATTGATGACCTGGCATCGAGCCTCTGCCTCTGCTATTCAATTTGTGGGTGTTGGTGTGTTTGTGTGTGTGTGCGTGCGTGTGTGTGTGTGGGATTCCTTTCTTCCTGACTGTCATTAGCGGGTTGTAAAGATCTGTTGAGTAATGTGTTTAGACGGGGATAAAATGCACCGTCTCTCCAGATTAATTATAAATCATAACGTGGGTAAGTGCTTTACATGCATACATATTGAAACAAGACTGTTGAACCCAGAGTTCCCTATTAGGGTAATGTAGACCTACGGATATAAGATATCCACATCTACGAATGGATGTGAACTTGTGATTACATGTGCTGGGTCTATTATCTGTTCTCTATGCTGTTAACTTTGACCCCCTTTCCCGCCCTGCTTTTCCCAATGAGCAGATGACATGGATATTTGGTTGTTTTTCAGAGAAGGAAAACATGAGGAGAGAGAGATTGACCACAGCAATCCTCTGCAGATCTCAACCCTGGAAGTGGAAGAGAAAAACACCAACATCAGAGAGAAGGTGACAGGAGAAAGTGGAGGAAGACAGAGAGGTACAGAGACATAGACCAACAGATTGAAAAGCTTGAACGAGAGAAAAGAAAGAGAGAAAAAAAAGAGAGAAAGCCACAGAAAGCGAGAGAGAAACACTGCATAGAAGCTCGACCAAACACGTCGTGTCTCTTTACCTGGCGCAGGTTGCGGGTGACGCGCACATCGTGCCAGGCGTTGTCATTGAACTTCCCATTGACGGGCTCCACCAGCGCCTCGAAGGCGCCCGAGCCCAGGTTGATGACCAACCAGACGGCGCCGCTCTTCAGCGACAGGTTGACGTAGTCGGCCGACTTGCCCGTGTGCAGCATGAGGCCGTTGCGCTGCAGCGTGCGAAAGGAGAGCGTGATCTCGTCCGTGCTGCTCTGGATGGGCGTCAGCGACAGGTCATAGCAGAAGAACTCGTTCCCCTTGAATGTGGCCACCGACACTTCCTTCCCTGGAGAAACATGAAGATGAAGAGAGGGGGGGGTTTACAGTTACAGACGTGTATAGGTCATATAGAGCTGCTTGAACTCATGTTTGGTGTATTTCTGTATTGGTGACACACACCCAAGACAATTGGAAGCAAGAGGAACGAGAGAGAGATGTATGGAGATAAAAGAGTGAGAAAGACAGACAAAGAGGTCTGAGTGCAAGGTCGACATCCTTGTACTTTCTGTCAGTCCACCTGCCACACAGTCTTTCAGCAACAGTCAAAGAAAGTCAGCTCACACTACAGACACGGGTCAAATCCCAATGAAATGGCGGGGGAAGACACCATTTCCTAATGTCTCGTAATAAAACAGACTACATCCTGTCATTACATTGAATAATGAGGTCTCTTCGCACAATCTGGACACTCAACACCTCATAACTCTTCCCATTCATGTGTCTATTTGCAGCCAGGTTGCTTCAAAATTCAAAATTCACTTCAAAATTAGACGTTCGTTCATGTCCCGAGGACGTCCAGTGGCGGGTTTTGCATTCAAAACCCAAAACCCCCCGAAATTTGACGTTTGGAGAAAATTTGATACACGTCAGAATCTGAAGTCAAATTAGTCAAACTGTGAGATCTTGTTGTACCTCGGGTACTAGGGTCTATCAACAAGCTGCCATCCCAACAGACCAGTGATCCACACAACACCATGCTGTTGTAATTTCACCTTGTCCCTGAGGATGCTCTGAGGGGATCCAGCTCAGGTAATGAGGTTCACTTGCGAATCAGGGGGAACCCTACGAGGGAGGGCATTGGATAATCCCATTTATCCCAAAGTTCTATTACTGCAAATCACTCCAATATCTGCACACATTTCCCAGGGGAGGGCAGGGTCGGGAGGGCCAGATAGATTGAGGACCACCATCTCCTGAGCACTGAATTACAATTACAGAGCTGAGAGTGGCGGTGAGAGTAGTGGTGAGACTGGTGGTGAGAGTAGTGTTGAGACTGGTGGTGAGACTGGTGGTGAGAGTGGGGTGAGAGTGGTGGTGAGAGTAGTGGTGAGAGTAGGAATGAGACTGGTGGTGAGAGTAGTGGTGAGACTGGTGGTGAGAATAGTGGTGAGACTGGTGGTGAGAGTAGTGGTGAGAGTAGTGGTGAGACTGGTGGTGAGAGTGGTGGTGAGACTGGTGGTGAGAGTATTGGTGAGAGTAGTGGTGAGAGTAGGAATGAGACTGGTGGTGAGAGTAGTGGTGAGAGTGGTGGTGAGAGTAGTGGTGAGAGTAGTGGTGAGAGTAGTGGTGAGACTGGTGGGATGCAGCCTTAGGTTATTCAGACTTATAAACTGGGTGGTTTGAATGCTGATTGGCTGACATCTGTGGCATATCAGACCATATACCATGGGTATGACAAAACATTTATTTGTACTGCTCTAATTACTATTATAAACTGGTAACCAGTTTATAATAGCAATAAGACACCTCAGGGGTTTGTGGTATATGGCCAATATACCACGGCTAAGGGCTGTGTCCAGGCAATCTGTGATGCGTTGTGTTAAGAACAGCCCTTAGCCGTGGTATATTGGCCATATACCACACTTCCTCGGGGCTTATTGCTTAATTAGAGAGGACATGGACTAATTATCCATTGATGTAGTATTGCTGTCATTTCTGTTATGTGTTAAAATAATGACTTTTCAAGCACATCACTCACAGTGATTTGAGGATGTATTTAACATGTCTGATTTAACATGAACTCATACAGGCTTTTCTTTTCAAATGGCAGTCATAGAAAATATAGAAACGCCTGCACATACAGTATTGTGAACACGCATGTACGTACACACACAAGCATCCACGCATAGACACACACACAATCCCCCAAAACTGAGGTAGACAACAAATTCTCCATTTAATGAAGAGAACTATGTTTTTTTTTTATTGGAATTTAGAGTAATCTCAGACGAGGCGTAAAGGCATCATGGCGTGGAGGAAACAAGAAAACGAGAGAGAGAGAAAGAATAGAGATAGAAAGAGAGAGAACAGAGAGAGAGAGAGAGAGAAAGAATAGAGATAGAAAGAGAGAGAACAGAGAGAGAGAGACAGAGCGAGAGAAAGAATAGAGAGAGAGACAAAGAGAGAGACAGAGCGAGAGAAAGAATAGAGAAAGAAAGAGAGAGAACAGAGAGAGAGACAGAGCGAGATAAAGAATAGAGATAGAAAGAGAGAGAACAGAGAGAGAGAGAGAATGAATAGAGAGAAAGAATAGAGCGAGAGACAGAGAGAACGAATAGAGAGAGAGACAGAGAGAGAGACCGAGCGAGAGAAAGAATAGAGATAGAAAGAGAGAGAACAGAGAGAGAGACAGCGAGAGAGAACGAATAGAGCGTGAGAGAGAATAGAGAGAGAGACAAAGAGAACGAATAGAGAGTGAGAGAATAGAGAGAGACAGAGAGAACGAAAAGAGAGAAAGAATAGAGAGAGACAGAGAGAGACAGAGCGAGAAAATGAATAGAGATATAAAGAGAGAGAACAGAGAGACAGCGAGAGAGAACGAATAGAGAGTGAGAGAGAATAGAGAGAGAGAGACAGAGAGAGACAGAGTGAGAGAAAGAATTGAGACAGAGACAGAGAGAAAGAGAGAGAAAGAATAGAGAGAGAACAGAGAGAGAGACAGAGACATAGAGAAAGAGAGAGAAAGAATAGAGAGAGAGACAATCTCTGGTAAACAGACTCCTCACGGTCTCTGTTCCGCTGATGTAGTAAGAACAAAAGCGTGGTAAATGGACCGCAGCCGCCATTTTCAATTATGTATTAAGTTAGGAGAGAGGAAGAAAAAAAACAGAAAAAAAACTAATTGGGTTGTTAACAGTAAGCAACAAGCAGCACCATTAGTGGTGGGAAGTTTTGCTCTTCTCACTGATACTTTCAAGTCATTCAGTCAAAAGAACAAATCTTTCGACTCATTTTGTTCATTTGATTCAGTAATGTCCAATGCACAGATGACCCCCTACTGGCAAACAATGAATTAAAAACTCGAAAGAATCATGATTCTACAAACCTCTCGTTCACCATAGAGGGCTTATTATTGGAGCTGTCATTTGTGACTGAGACTTATAAAAGTGTGCTTAAATTTTTTGACATTTGTGATTGCTAGGCATTCAAATAAGATTGTTAACTGATACCTTTGAGCTCAAGTTGCGGACACAACCAGACTAGATTGTGAATTACTTGGCGGAATGACACTGCTTGACTGCGGCGAGGGAGATTAGCACAATATCGTTCACAAACTGCAGCAGCCCAATCGATTTGTTCTCGAGTTCGAGTTTTGAGCAGAGAGAGGCTGGCTGCCTGTGCTTTGGTTCTAAGATGTGTCCATCGAGTAACATTCAATAATCAATGCGATCAATTATCAGTTCTTAACATGATGCATGCAGCATGATCTATTTTCCCTCGCTCCCCTGATGGACAGATACTGGTCAGAGCACGTCTCTGTAACCACTGAGCCGGAGCGGTGCGTATTAAATCCTGCTGTAGAATTCAATGCGGCCAGCAGGTCAAGTGAACGTCTCTCGGAAAAAACAAATCATGACTCTCGAGTCAGTAAAAAGAGTTGTTCAAAAAGAATGAATCGTTAGCGAATTACACATCACTACTTGTGATTGCTTTCTATGAGCTGTGGTGTCAGATGATAGAGATTGAGCTAATGAAATGGAAGGAGGCAGCTTGCAGAAGACAACAACTTTCTTTTTGGAGGGGATGGGGCAGGTGGCTGACAAAGGGGAGAACAAAAATATAAGACACTGCCTGAGCACTCAGACTGACAGGAAAGGACGAGGGGACATGCTTTAGTGTCGCATGGGGGTGCTCGGATGATGACAGGGGGCTGATGCTATCTCTGACCCTGGCATGATGCATTACAACGCCATGTCCCGCAAGACATCTTCAGAAACCTATTGCCTTTAGCGGGTAAATCAACATACAGTGTAAACCTATTGCCTTCAGCGGGGAAATAGACATACAGTGTATAGACATCAAGAACATTTACGTAAACCATGTTATTAAAACACTTATTTGACCAGTCTCAGTAGCTAGCACTCTCTCCATTTTCCCCTCCCTCCCTCCCTCCCTCCCTCCCTCCCTCCCTCCCTCCCTCCCTCATTATTTCCCTCCTCCCTCCCTTCCTCATTATTTCCCTCCCTCCCTCATTATTTCCCTCCCTCCCTCATTATTTCCCTCCCTCCCTACCAACCTCCTTCTCTCTCTACTTCCCTCCATCCCTCTTTCCCTCCTCTGTCTCATAGACTTCCCTGCTAGGATCCGTTGGTAAGCCCTCATCCCATCCCCTCTCTTGGATCTGTATTCTGTAATTAACCAGTGATCCTTCCTCCTCTACAGAGGGCCCTGGAAAGCTCCACTTCCCTCCTCGTTCTCTACAGAGGGTCCTGGAAAGCCCCACTTCCCTCCTCGTTCTCTACAGAGGGTCCTGGAAAGCACCACTTCTTCGTTCTCTACAGAGGGTCCTGGAAAGCCCCACTTCCCCACATCCCTCCCCACAAGGACGGTGGAGACAACTTCAGCTCCGCCACTCGCTTTCCAACATAAAACGAATATCAAGATGTTTCTCTCTCTCCCACTCTGTGTCAGTCTCTCTCTCCACCTCTCTCCCTCCACACCCAAAGCCAATTTATTCTCAGAGTAAACCCCCCTCCCAACAACCCTCCTAGCCTTCTCCCTCTCCACACCGCCTGACTACAGCATACCAATCAGGTGCTCCTCCAATCCAGAGCCCAATCTTCTCTCCTCTCCTCCTAAACCTGCCTCTTCTCTGCCTTGATGCCCCACTACAGGCACTGGGCTCTCCTCAACCAAGACTGAAAGCCTGATGTGCTGGGAATAGCTTGGATATAGCCTGGGTATAGCCTGATATACTGATACAGTCTGGTCACTGGTATTGGAAAACTGTCTATCTACTAACTGCCTTTCTTTCTCCACTTTCCCAGCTTCTACATGACTACTAGGGCACTTTCCAACTTCCGCAATGTCTCAAGCTCTTAACCTAACTTCTGATACCTACATACGCAAAATCTCTATAGAATGTGCAGGACTGTACAGGTGATATTTGATTTGTAACCATATGCCCTAAGGAAGCCTTCCATGTCTTAGCTAAGAACCCTCTCTTTGAGCTACACAGTAGTGATGGTTATCAGAGAGGGATGGAATTCCAACCCATGATGAATCAATGGCCCTGACCAGTCTCTCTCTCTCTCTCTCTCTCTCTCTTTATGTCTCTCTCTCTTTCTCTTTATCTCTCTCTCTCTCTCTCTCTCTCTCTCTCTATCTTTATCTCTCTCTCTCTCTCTTTATGTCTCTCTCTCTTTATGTCTCTCTCTCTCTTTATGTCTCTCTCTCTTTATGTCTCTCTCTCTCTCTTTGTCTCTCTCTCTTTATGTCTCTCTCTCTCTCTTTATGTCTCTCTCTCTTTATGTCTCTCTCTCTTTATGTGTCTCTCTCTTTATGTCTCTCTCTCTTTATGTGTCTCTCTCTTTATGTCTCTCTCTCTTTATGTCTCTCTCTCTCTCTTTATGTCTCTCTCTCTTTATGTCTCTCTCTCTTTATGTCTCTCTCTCTCTCTTTATGTCTCTCTCTCTTTATGTCTCTCTCTCTTTATGTCTCTCTCTCTCTTTATGTCTCTCTCTCTCTTTATGTCTCTCTCTCTTTATGTCTCTCTCTCTTTATGTCTCTCTCTCTTTATGTCTCTCTCTCTCTTTATGTCTCTCTCTCTCTTTATGTCTCTCTCTCTTTATGTCTCTCTCTTTGTCTACACAGTAAAGCTACACATTAAAGTGATGGTTATCAGAGAGGGATGGAATTCCAACCCATGTTGAATCAATGGCATTGACCAGTCTCTGTCTCACTCTCTCTCTCTCACTCTATCTTTTCAAAGTCAGAGCTGGGGGTGGGAGAGTCAAGTTCTTTGCAGTCTGGGAGGTTGATACTGTGGAGTTGTCAACTGTGATGTAGAGGTCTTTGAGCAGGCAGGCCTTTCCCGGGCGGAGGAGCAGCTCTGTCTTGTCTAGGTTGAGCTCGATGGGCCGACATCCAAGCTGAGATGTCTTCCAAGCACGCAGACATACGTGTCGCCACCTGGGTGTCAGAAGGGGTATTGAGACAAGTAGTTGAGTGTCATCCACATAGCGATGATAGGAGAGACCATCTGAGGATATGACAGAGCTGAGTGACTTGGCGTATAGAGAGAAGAGGAGAGGGCCTAGAACTGAGCCCTGGGGGACACCAGTAGAGAGAGTATGTGGTGCAGACACAGATCCTCTCCACATCACCTGGTAGGAGAAACCTGCCTGGTAGGATGCAATCCAAGAGTGTGCAGAACCTGAGACACCCAGCCCTGAGAGGGTGAAGAGGAGGATCTGATGGTTCACGGTGTCTAAGGCAGTGGATAGGTCTAGGACTTAGGCCATTTTGAAGTCAGAGGGGATGCAGCCAGTGGTCAGGCATGAGTTGATAATGAAAGTGAGGAATGCAAGAAGGTCTCCAGAGATGGTCTGTAGAAGGGAGGACTGGATGGGGTTGAACGGGCAGTTTGTCGGGCGGACAGACCTCACTAGTCGCATCTGCAGAGAGAGGGGAAAAGAGGTCAAGGCGAAGGGTAGTTCTGTGTGAGTGGGACCAGTGGACTCAATAGGCTGAGTGAATGAGGAGTGGATATCGTCAACATTCTTTTTAAAGTGGTTGACAAAGTTATCCGCAGAGAGGAGGGAGAGAGGAGGAGGGTTGGAGGAGTAAGGAAGGAGGAGAAGGTGGAAAATAGTTTCCTAGGGTTAGAAGCAGAAGCTTGAAATGTGGTGGATTTCAGAGGAAGAGAAGGTAGAGGAGGGAGTGAAAGGATGCTAGGTCCGGAAGTTTAGTTTTCCTCCTTTTTCACTCAGACCTGTTCAGTAAGCTCACAATAAGTCACTCACCTACTGAGCAGGAGGGGAAGGACGAGCCGGCCAGGAGGAAAGGGGACACTGTGAGTTAGAGGATGCGGAAAGGGAGCAGTGTAGGGTGGAAGAGGTAGAATCAGGAAACAGGAGGGGAAGGACGAGCCGGCTGGGAGGAAAGGGAGGAGAGTAGGATGGAAGAGGTAGAATCAGGAAGATTTAGCAGAAGGGAGAGATGATAGGATTAAAAAGGAGAGTACTGGGAGAGATTGTGCTTAGGGTTGGAGTAAAGGCAGACAGAAAAGGAAAAAAGTAAGTGATCAGAGATTAGTAGGAGAACAGTCTCTAGTAAAGATGACGTCAAGCGTATTGCCTGCCTTGTGAGTTGGAGGGGATTGGGAGAGGGTGAGGTCAAAAGAGGCAAGGATGGGAAAGAGAGAGTTGGAAAGAAATGAATCAAAGGCAGATGACAAAAATGTAAAGCTTGAGTGATCAAGTGAAAGTGATGGCATGAAAGTCAAATGAGGAAATGGACAGGTGAGAGAGGGAGAAAAGAGAAAATCTCCAGTTAGGAGAAATGAGTGGACCCGTGCCACCACCGTGACGACCAGATGCTCTTGGACTATGAGAGAAAACGTAGTCAGATGAAGAGAGAACAGCTGGAGTAGTAGTCTTCTCTGGGGGGATCCATGTTTCCGCCAGGGCCAAAACGTCAAGGGCAGGATAGGATGAAGGGCAGCAAAGGCTGAGATCAACTCTGCGTTCTTGAACGCAGATCGGCAGTTCCAAACTCTGCCAGAGACTGCGCGCAGTTAACACTAAATTAGAAGGGTTGCAACCAGGGCGTGGGGAGCATCTGTAAAGCTTACAGGGAGAGGAGCAAACAGGTCTAGACAAACACAAATAGGTGCGGCTGGCTTCCACGTTAAGGGAGCAGTGTGTCAAGAGCAGTGAGGCTTGGCGGGGTCGTGTTTCGGAGGACGCATGGCTCTCGACCTCGACCAATTAGATATCATGAAATTGAGGAGAAATAACTAGATATGATTCTGGGGTGGAGCCTTCCCCTCTTTGCTTCCTCGAATAACTCTGCAGAACAATTCGGCACAACCGTTTGTGTTTCGGCAACAGTTTTAGTTTTGCAGACGAGACCGCCACTGACATGACCGCCTCTTAAAGCTGCCAATGAGAAAACAGGAGAGACTGAAGTATTAACACTAATTGCTCATTTCCTAGCAGAGGTGAAGAACACACACATACACCAGAGCTGATTGTTGATACGCAATACTGTATCTACAGTGGCTTGCGAAAGTACACACCCCCTTTGGCATTTTTCCTATTTTATTTACACAACATGCCTACCACTTTATGAAACAAACAAGAAATAAGACAAAAATACTGAAAACATGAGTGTGCATAACTATTCACCCCCCAAAGTCAATAATTTGTAGAGACACTTTTTGCAGCAATTACAGCTGCAAGTCTCTTGGGGGTATGTCTCTAGAAGCTTGGCACATCTAGCCACTGGGATTTTTGCCCATTCTTCAAGGCAAAACTGATCCAGCTCCTTCAAGTTGGATGAGTTCCGCTGATGTATTAAGTCATACCACAGATTCTCAATTAGATTGAGGTCTGGGCTTGACTAGGCCATTCCAAGATGTTTCCCCTTAAACCACTTGAGTGTTGCTTTAGCAGTATGCTTAGGGTCATTGTCCTGCTGGAAGGTGAACCTCCGTCCCAGTCTCAAATCTCTGGAAGACTGAAACAGGTTTCCCTCAATAATTTCCCTGAATTTAGCGCCATCCATCATTCCTTCAATTCTGACCAGTTTCCCAGTCCCTGCTGATGAAAAACAGTGAAGCTGCCACCCCCATGCTTCACTGTGGGGATGGTGTTCTCGGGATAATGGGAGGTGTTGGGTTTGTGCCAGACATAGCGTTTTCCTTGATGGCCAAAAAGCTCAATTTTAGTCTCATCTGACCAGAGTACCTACTTCCATATGTTTGGGGAGTCTCCCACTTGCCTTTTGGCGAACACCAAAAGTGTTTGCTTATTTTTTACTTTATTAAGCAATGGCTTTCTTTTGGCCACTCTTCTGTAAAGCCCAGCTCTGTGGAGTGTACGGCTTAAAGTGGTCCTATGGACAGATACTCCAATCTCCACTGTGGAGCTTTGCAGCTCATTCAAGCCGCTTGCTTGGTGGTGCCCCTTGCTTAGTGGTGTTGCAGACTCTGGGGCCTTTCAGAACAGGTGCATATATGCTGAGATCATGTGACACTTAGATTGCACACAGGTGGACTTTATTTAAATGATTATGTGACTTCTGAAGGTAATTGGTTGCACCATATCTTATTTAGGGGCTTCATAGCAAAGGGGGTGAACACATATGCAAGCACCAATTTTCCATTTCTTTTTATTTTTTTATTTTTTTTAAACAAGTTACTTTTTTAATTTCACTTCACCAATTTGGACTATTTTGTGCATGTCCATTACATGAAATCCAATTAAAAATCCATTTAAATTACAGGTTATTATGCAAAAAAATAGGAAAAATGCCAAGGGGGATGAATACTTCTGCAAGGCACTGTATGTCAGGACCATCTTATGGATCTGTAGTCTTATTTAATGTAAACCTGAACCACTCAGGACAAACGCCACATGTCAATTCAGCAGTGCACGGCTACACCCTGTATGTAAACCAACTGGCTAGTATGATATAAAGAACGGACAGAACTGACATAAGAGCAATGACGGGAATAGATAGCCCAAATATCACAAGATTAAATAAGATCAGTACAGAAAATCACCAGGATTTAACATTAGTCTAAGACTGTTCATTACAGTAATAAAAATGCAGTGTAGCATATTAACTTGGATTGAGTTAAGACTGGGAGAGAGGGGGACGATTTAATAAGAAGAAACCAATGGTCGCCTCCATCACACAACTTGTGTGGCACATTAACCAATACATAATGAACCATAACATACTCTTTTTGGGCGATTGCAATATATATAGACACCTAACTAGGGCTGTTATGGGAGGGGGTTGTAGAGCTGGGTGGACCTACACTACTTAATTCAGTTCTGGACAGTGGTAACACCAAATGGAAACATGAAATTATTATTACAGATTTAGTTCATTTATCTGTGTTATTCAAATACTATTAAATTGAGAAATAATAATCCAAAAGGATTGTCAGACAAACTGTATTCGTGTAATCGTGTTTCAACGCAAGTGGAACAAATAGATGAATCAATGATGTCCGTCCTCGCTCTTTGACTGTAGCTCGTCCAACTTCACGAAGAAAACACAATGTCACATTAACGTGTTTCATTTCCAATAACAATGACAGAGATTTCACGAAGAAACAGTAATGCTCCCATCTGTATCTTGCACTTAGTGAGCCTTTTCAGTAGCTTCAGAACTGGCAGCAATCATGAAAAAATGTAACCAACCAACAGACCACTTTAACTACAATGACTTTCTCAATAATGGTTACAGAAATTACCAAAATGTGCAGTACAAGTCAAATGTTTGGACACACCTACTCATTGTAGAATAATCGTGAAGATATCAAAACTTTGAAATAACACATATCACATACCATTCTGTATACTTCTGGCCCTTCTTTGGACACTGTGTTAACAACCCTCCAGACGAGCTTCAATGCCATACAACTCTCTTTCCGTGGCCTCCAATTGCTCTTAAATACAAGTAAAACTAAATGCATGCTCTTCAACCGATCGCTGCTTGCACCTGCCCACCCGTCCAACATCACTACTCTGGACGGTTCTGACTTAGAATATGTGGACAACTACAAATACCTAGGTGTCTGGTTAGACTGTAAACGCTCCTTCCAGACTCACATCAAACATCTCCAATCCAAAGTTGAATCTAGAATTGGCCTCCTATTTCGCAAACAAAGCATCCTTAACTCATGCTGCCAAACATACCCTTGTTAAACTGACTATCCTACCGATCCTCGACTTCGACGATGTCATTTACAAAATAGCCTCCAATAACCTACTCAATAAATTGGATGCAGTCTATCACAGTGCCATCTGTTTTGTCACCAAAGCCCCATATACTACCCACCACTGCGACCTGTACACTCTCGTTGGCTGGCCCTCGTTTCATACTCGTCGCCAAACCCACTGGCTCCAGGTCATCTACAAGACCCTGCTAGGTAAAGTCCCCCCTTATCTCAGCTCGCTGGTCACCATAGCAGCACCCACCTGTAGCACGCGCTCCAGCAGGTATATCTCTCTGGTCACCCCCAAAACCAATTCTTCCTTTGGCCGCCTCTCCTTCCAGTTCTCTGCTGCCAATGACTGGAACGAACTACAAGAATCTCTGAAACTGGAAACACTTATCTCCCTCAATAACTTTAAGCACCAGCTGTCAGAGCAGCTCACAGATTACTGCACCTGTACATAGCCAGCCTGTACATAGCCCATCTATAATTTAGCCCAAATAACTACCTCTTTCCCTACTGTATTTATTTATTTTGCTCCTTTGCACCCCATTATTTCTATCTCTACTTTGCACATTCTTCCACTGCAAATCTACCATTCCAGTGTTTTACTTGCTATATTGTATTTACTTTGCCACCATGGCCTTTTTTTTGCCTTCACCTCCCTTATCTCACCTCACTTGCTCACATTGTATATAGAGTTATTTTTCTACTGTACTATTGACTGTATGTTTGTTTTACTCCATCCTTTGCTTTATCTTGGCCAGGTCGCAATTGTAAATGAGAACTTGTTCTCAACTTGCCGAACTGGTTAAATAAAGGTGAAATAAATAAAATAAAATAAATAAATATGGAATCAAGTAGTAACCAAAAAAGTGTTAAACACACCAAATTATATTTGATATTTGAGATTCTTCAAAGTAGCTTGTTGACAGACTTGTTGACAGATTTGGTGACTCTTGGCATTCAGGGCTCCCGAGTGGCGCAGCGGTCTAAGGCACTTTTTTTTGGTTACTACTTGATTCCATATGTGATATTTTATAGTTTTGATGTATTCACTATTATTCTACAATGTAGAAAATAGTAAAAATAAATTAAAACCTTTCAATGAGTAGGTGTGTCCAAACATTTGACTGGTACTGTATATCTAAATGTAAAAAATGTACACTTGCAAAGCATGCTGGGCATTATTGTAATGAGTTGTGCCACCCAAACAAGACAAGGGGTGTGTTCGACCAGTAAGCCTAAAGAAGCTGACCGTTGGCGAGTGAAGTAAGGGGTGCATCTGCGACAGCCGAAAGTCAGACATTTTAGTGGTTTTCCAACAGCAAGGCTCAGATCAACATGGCAGTGTCAACATAGCTTCTATTGTTTGCTAACGTTCTTCTGTATTGTCGTCAAAATACATTTTTCTATACCCCCATATCACACACTCACAAACTGAAAACATAATGTGTGTAAAATTAATTTCATAGAGAGAAGTCTCAAATATAACTTTCATTTGTATCCCCTGTAGCTTTAGAATCACGGCAAAGTTGGTTCCTGTTTGAGTCTCATCTTTGGCCATGTTCACGTGGGTCAAACAAAAACACCCTAATGATTGGTTGACAAATAGTGCCTCCCACAATGCAGGTTATGGCTGGATGGTGTGGTTGGCGAGAAGCAACAGCAGGGACTTAAAGGCAATTTAATCAAAATCGGCATGACCTTTGATCACATGATTTTTGTAACGTTCATGCAGTCGACAAGTCGGACTATTTTTATAAACATAATGCAACACACTTTGAAAAGCGGTGACCAACGATGGTCACCGACTTGGCAAAGGTGATTCCGCTCGAATACTCCAAACTCTTTGACCAATAAAATTTGGTCAGGTAATTTCTACATGAATGGATCTGGTGCATATAAAGTTCTGTTGAATTAAGTAAATTCTACAAGAGACAACTACATTGCGGCATAAAAAAATGAATTGATTGCAGTGGGGGAAAAATTACTCAATTGTCATACCTGAGTAAAAGTAAAGATACCTAACGGGCTCCTGAGTGGCACAACGGTCTAAAGCACTGCATCTCAGTGCTAGAGGTGTCACTACAGACCCTGGTTCGATTACAGGCTGTATCACAACCGGCCGTGATTGGGAGTCCCGTAGGGCGGTGCACAAATGGCCCAGCGTCATCTGGGGTAGGCCGTCATTGTAAGTAAGAATTGTATCTTAACTGACATGCCTAGTTAAATAAAGGTTAAAACAAAACAAAAATAGAAAATGACTTGTGAAAGTCACCCAGTAAAATACTACATGAGTAAAAGTATTTGGTTTTAAATATACTTAAGTATCAAAAGTAAATGTAACTGCTAAATTAGTAAAAGTAAAAATTCATTATATTAAGCAAACCAAACGGTACAATGTTTTTAGAATTTATGGATAGCCAGAGGCACACTGCAACACTCAGACATCATTTACAAACAAAGCATTTGTGTTTAGTGAGTCTGACAAATCAATGGCAGTAGGGATGACCAGAGATGTTCTCTTGATAAGTGTGTGAATATGCTGAAAATGTGGACTCAATAGTAAACTTTGTGACAAATGCACCAAATTTGGCACAGAGGTAGATGTATGTACCCTCCAAATATATAGATATGGAGCCACCCCAGATGTGTTCCCTGGGGGCGTGGCAGCCACTATAACTGCAAAATAAGTACATATTTAGATTTCAGTCAATGTCTCCATACAAAGTTGAGAGTCTCTTCTTTCAGAGGCAATGTGAACTAAGTTGATAGGCCATAGCATTGCAAATGAAGAGCTAAATGTCTGATGCCACCAGCGCCCATATGGCCTATATCAGTAGCCATGTTAGGTCATACCGGTATAGCAGATTAGCTCCATCACCAATTTCTCAGCCTCTGAGTATCACAGAAACACAACACTTTGAATGAATAACATAAACACTTTTATAACAAGTGGCTATGGATGAAATTCATCAACATATTTGTTCAAAACATGAAAAACATACAAAAAGGTCAAATACATGACCATTTTTGTGTCAAAAATGACCCGTTGGTACTTATAAGCTGTGTGTGTGTGTGTGTGTGTGTGTGTGTGTGTGTGTGTGTGTGTGTGTGTGTGTGTGTGTGTGTGTGTGTGTGTGTGTTTGTTCTTTGTGTTTATTTCAGTCAAACACACACACAATGATTTTGGCTGCCCTGCTGGAAGAAAACATTGCCGCAGGAATCAGGCTCTCCTCTGCTCTCCACGCTGCTCTTTCATTGGCTACGTATACACTCGCCTGTCTAGGGTGTCCCTGAGGGGCCAATAGGGACACAGGGGGAATCACACCATGTTAATCCACACTTCATAACACATGACCTCATTGCCAGTCCATCTATACACGGTCACTGTCCATTAATCACCCTATATACAGTAATCCAGGCTACCCCTAACGCTCCAAAACATGGAGAATGCATTACAATGGCAACAGTGGGAAAGAGCTTTGTATATTAATGCTTTGAAGCACATGAATCACAATAGCCTATGGGACATGATGTATGGTTAGCTTCCTTTGCTAGGCGTGTGTCAGTTTGCACGTCGGTGTGTGTGTGTGTGTGTGTGTGTGTGTGTGTGTGTGTGTGTGTGTGTGTGTGTGTGTGTGTGTTTGCTCAGCACCCTAGCAGCGACAAAAAAAAGCCATCTCTCTCACAGAAGCCATCTGATTTGAAACGTGTGGGGATGAAGTGGAATCAGACCAATGGAAAAAGGGCCAGAGGGAGAGGAAGAGAGGAGAGAGGGAGGGAGACAGAACAGATGCTCAGGTTGTTGTCAGTGGGGAGGAAGGGAAATGACATGATTGATACAAGTTGTTCAGCCTCCTTGTTGTGCTCCTTCTAGATGTTTCCCTCCCTCATAAATCTCACTTGTCAGCTGTCATGAAAAAAAAAAATTCAATGTGGTATTGCAATCTCTGACGAGCCGATAACTTACTCTCTGGTGTACCCAAGCAACCGCCTCCCTCTCTTTAGAAGAGTTGAGTTTGTTTAAATACGCAGGATATCTGCAATCTTTGGTTTAGGTAGCAACAAGCCAAAACAAACAGCAGTAACAACTCACAAAGTTGATCAGAATTCAACTGTAGTCAGACACTGCAGCGCAGACAGCCCAAGTTTCCATGCTGGGAGACTTTTGGGTCCGATACTATCAGTCTGTACACAAAGCAATGGAACAACGCAAGCTAATCCATTCCAGAGCAAACCCAAATCTGAACCCTGACCTTAATAAAGACGAAAGAACAGCTGAATAAGGAAGGGCGTAATTACTAAGGCGTTCTCGCTTGTAAAGGAGCTATCGATTCCTGCCCAAACTGACCTAGCCTGCAGCAATGCTTGCTAACGTGAGTAATTCACTGATTAGCTAGCGGATCTCTGATTTGACGGCATTGGTTCTCCATCGACAAAAGACCCACCGTACAATGGACCTCCCTGTAGACCATCTTGGTCTTCTCGTACTAGAACTGGCGATAACTGGATATTGATCTGTAGACTCTGATTGCGCTCCCATAATGAAGGCTGTATTTTCTGTATTTTCCGAGCTCATTTTCTGCCAAGCATGCCAGTCTTTGTACAGCCACCAGTTCCATTGATTCTACCCTGACCGCCAGCGCCACTTCGCCTCGAGGTGAATACGACAGGGAACGCAAAACACAACGGTTTCTTTTGTTTCAAGTGACGCCATCGATGGATGGATCATCCATATTGAAATGTGTTATCTTCTGTGAAGGATTGTAGATTGTGGTTGGTCGGTACCGCTAGTTTTTAATTCTCTTGTTAGACTGCCTTTGAGTTAAGAATGGAATGAATGCATCATTGGTACTGAATAGGGTTAGGGTTAGGGTTAGGGTTAGGGTTAGGGTTAGGCAATGAGGGTTATTTGTGCTCGAATGTAAGTCTGTTCTAGCACTTTGCTACCACTTAATCCTTACATACCTACAATGCATTAAGATTATAAAACAGATATATACATATTTAACTATTTAACAAATTCTTGTTGACAATGACGGCCTACCAAAAGGCAAAAGTCCTCCTGCGGGGATGAGGGCTAATTGTATATATTCTTGCATTGTTCGAAAAACAGGGTTTTCGAGGATAGCAGCTTATGCAATCTCTACATGGATTGGATGGTGTGATTGTATACAGGTATCCAGAACGACACCAAATTTTGGCCCTTGTGAAGAGTATGGTGAGGCATCTTTGAGCTAAAATCGGCACTAAAACGTCCTTATACAGTACATATAACTATGGCTAGATGGATTCAGCACGGTACTATTCATGAAATGTTTAAGTTATCAATTATTTAACAGTGTTGCTTGTAGATCCAATCAATTAAACTGCAGGTGAACCTATCTACATTTTCTCAGCAACATTGATTGGATTGATTTGAATTCATTCCACAGTCAAACGTCGCCCTTGTAAAATATCTCACAAAATATGACTGAATATTGAATCATATCAAGAACTTCAGTGATGGTTAAACACTGAAATGATCAACGTAGCTGTGTTGCAGGAGCTTGAAAGATCGACATCGTCCATCACCACACAGCACTACACTACACTACAGTGCACGTTGACAGTTACATAAAGTTTCCACTAAGTGTCTATAAACTTGACATTGCCCTTTGGGAAAGAAGACCCCAAGTACCACTCAGCAAGAAAAAACCCTTGATTAAACTTAATTGGACCCCCACCTTTAAACAACAGGGCAAAGTAAAAAAAGATTTAAGTTGACTGTTTAGTGGCATATGAATTTTAAAGGCAATTATTCAGATTGACAGCCATTTAATGGTCAGACAAGAAGCAGTTGCTATATTATTGTGATAAAAAAGTATTTCATGAAGTCATAAAGAGTAGCAAAACATTTTGATCAAAATAGCAGACTAATTTATAGCTTATGATGTATCAGTGTTTTTTACTGGCTGTTGCCATTGCAACAAAAGTTATGCTATTGACGTCCCACGTCACAAAGTAATGCTGTCGAGCATGGGGTCCAAGTAACAATTTGACAGTAATGTGTGTGTGGGTTTTACTCTGACCTTTTACAGATTATGCATCCTCCAGGTGAGTCAATCGCTCGCTGAACCCCCTGACCTCGCACACCACACACACACCCTCCATTATATCATTTCCCTGTGTGTGTCTGTTGGCACTTCCACTTTTTAAACCTATTCCAGTGTTTTCCGTTTGTCGTCCTCTCCCTCACTGGTACGAGAAATAGAAAATGATTAACGAGACGCACTTACTTAGACAAAGGACGCTTTAATTGCCCGTTGCCGGGGAAACCGACCGCTGATGGCATCGTGACTCGAGTTCGACCTGCCTCTCTCACACTCTCTCTTTCTCTACCTCCTTTCCTCACTTTTCCTCATCTCCTCCGCAGTCGGAGTCTGGCAGGTGACCATTATCACAGTGGGAACCTGTGCAATCTCAAGGCCTGACACAGGGTACAGAGTACATGTCACGCAAGCCCAAGAAAAAAAGATGGTTGAAATGGGTCTGTAAGACTTGTTCATTAGCTACATGGCTGGATGTTTGGCAGAGTAGCCCAGTAACAGGGGCTGTGACTTGCCACACACGACAGCAGCAACATCAACAACATCAACAATTGGTTGAATTCTGAGTTTCCTAAGCCAGAATCTTTGCAATCAGGTATTGGATGCATGTGTTAAAGTGCATACTATGGTGAATGGTAGCAATGATAGGACAGGCCTAGACAATAACAGTGTTCAAGATTTGTCCAATACCTACACAATGCATTGTAAGTGACACATACAGTTTACTTCAGTAAATACAGCAAGACGTTTCAATGGAGCCTCGAACACAAAAGAACAAGAACTCAGACCACCTTGAAGCCTACAGTCGCACACTACAAAGTGGCAATGGCTCTATTTGCTTTCATACAATCACTCTTCAAATGGGAAGAAAAACAAACATTATAATTGCATCGAGAGATACATTCATCACGGTAAAAAAAAATACTTTTTTGCACAGTTAATTATGAGTTACTGTTGATATGACATTGTTTCTGTGGGTTGTTTTAATTGTTTTGAATCGTTGCCCAAAAAACGTCCCACGTAAATTGCTTTACTTAATATGTTAATTTGAAAGCAGCAAGGGGGGACTGCAGGGATGAGCTGGAGAAAAAGTAAGAGAATTCCCAACTTTAGATCAGCCTGAGAATTCCCAATTTTAGATCAGCCTGAGAATTTCCATATTTTAGATCAGCCTGATAATTCCCATCTTTAGACCAGCCTGAGAATAACAACTTTAGATCAGCCTTAGAATAACCAACTTTTGATCAGCCTGAGAATGACCAACTTTAGATCAGCCTGAGAACAACAAACTTTAGATCAGCCTTAGAATACCCAACTTTAGATCAGCCTTAGAATAACCAACTTTAGATCAGTCTGAGAATAACCAACTTTAGATCAGCCTTAGAATACCCAACTTTAGATTAGCCTGAGAATAACAAACTTTAGATCAGCCTGAGAATACCCAACTTTAGATCAGTCAGAATAACCAACTTTAGATCAGCCTGAGAATAACAAACTTTAGATAAGTCAGAATACCCAACTTTAGATCAGCCTGAGAATAACCAACTTTAGATCAGTCTGAGAATAACCAACTTTAGATCAGTCAGAGAATAACCAACTTTAGATCAGCCTGAGAATAACCAACTTCAGATAAGTCAGAATACCCAACTTTAGATCAGTCAGAATACCCAACTTTAGATCAGTCAGAATACCCAACTTTAGATCAGTCTGAGAATAACCAACTTAAGATCAGTCTGAGAATGACCAACTTTAGATCACTCTGAGAATAACCAACTTTAGATCAGTCAGAATAACCAACTTTAGATCAGCCTGAGAATTCCCAACTTTAGATCAGTCTGAGAATAACCAACTTTAGATCAGTCTGAGAATAACCAACTTTAGATCAGTCTGAGAATAACCAACTTTAGATCAGTCAGAATAACCAACTTTAGATCAGTCTGAGAATAACCAACTTTAGATCAGTCTGAGAATAACCAACTTTAGATCAGCCTGAGAATTCCCAACTTTAGATCAGTCTGAGAATAACAACTTTAGATCAGTCTGAGAATAACCAACTTTAGATCAGTCTGAGAATAACCAACTTTAGATCAGTCAGAATACCCAACTTTAGATCAGTCAGAATACCCAACTTTAGATCAGTCAGAATAACCAACTTTAGATCAGTCTGAGAATAACCAACTTTAGATCAGTCTGAGAATAACCAACTTTAGATCAGCCTGAGAATTCCCAACTTTAGATCAGTCTGAGAATAACAACTTTAGATCAGTCTGAGAATAACCAACTTTAGATCAGTCTGAGAATAACCAACTTTGGATCAGTCAGAATAACCAACTTTAGATCAGTCAGAATAACCAACTTTAGATCAGTCAGAATAACCAACTTTAGATCATTCTGAGAATAACCAACTTTAGATCAGCCTGAGAATAACCAACTTTAGATCAGTCAGAATAACCAACTTTAGATCAGTCTGAGAATAACCAACTTTAGATCAGCCTGAGAATAACCAACTTTAGATCAGTCAGAATAACCAACTTTAGATCAGTCAGAATAACCAACTTTAGGTCAGCCTGAGAATAACCAACTTTTCTCAAGAGATTTCATCCTGCTAAATTTCTAATAAATACATATTATCAACTTTATTTTGCTTAAGAAACCAAACTTTTACTGGGTTTGGCTTTCATATCTGTAACCCACCAGAAAACGAGTGAGTTTAATTTCTGAAAAGACACATTGATTAAACAGCCCACTGTGACCTTTGCGTCAGAATGTAAATGGTTAGTAAAAACTTTGTCCAAATGATGACTCAGTCCTTTCTCTGTCGTTCTCGTTTCTAGTAGCAACCACCCTTGACAGATTTCAAAGATGGAACCCAACTAGAAACATGGCAATGTGTTATGAGTGCAGTGAGAGAATTGATTGCCTGCTTAGGAAGGAAGGAGGGGAGAAAAATAAGATCAACTCGGGAGAAGTCAATGGTGAGACAGAGAATGTCTGTACTTTAAGATGGTTAACCACTAACAAGGTGCTAGGTGCCATAGGAGCTATTTTATAATGAGCAGGAACTCGTTGCTAGGGCGTTGACTTTTTGACCCCATGTATCGGCTCTGCATTCTAGCTCACGGGGGGGCGGCTATTATGACCACCTGAACAGAAAGTGTGCAGAGACTTGGCCTGGCGGTTGCTATCTTAGCAACGTAATTTCCTCCTGATAACCACATTATCCAACGCATCTTCCAAATACTGCAACACAAGATTACCTCGCGCAAATACGATTGACCCTTTGACTGACAAATGCAGACGTCAGGTTATGAAATATGATTTCCTCGTCCATCCGTGACTCACGTTGTATTTTTCTTCCCTGATCAATACTGCTGCTGACATTTGGAGGTGAATGTGAGTGTAAAGAGAAACAGGAAAACATGCAGGGTGTTTCTTTTTTTTTCTCCATCCGTGATCTTATTGGAAAGCCTTTGGCTAAATGCTAACCTTTTCAACGGGAGGGCTTGTCGATGCTAAGAGTGGTTTTCAGGGCCAGCGCTCATGTGGTTTGACACAAACTATAAACACTCTGAGCTGTAATTTTGATGCATAGCGATATACTATGTCCCTCCATCCATCCCTCCAAGTAATGCAGTCTCCTGTGTCCTGTGTCCCTCCCTCCATCCCTCCAGGTAATGCCGTCTCCTGTGTCCTGTGTCCCTCCATCCCTCAAGGTAATGCAGTCTCCTGTGTTCTGTGTCCCTCCCTCCATCCCTCCAGGTAATGCAGTCTCCTGTGTCCCTCCATCCCTCCAGGTAATGCAGTCTCCTGTGTCCTGTGTCCCTCCCTCCATCCCTCCAGGTAATGCAGTCTCCTGTGTCCTGTGTCCCTCCCTCCATCCCTCCAGGTAATGCAGTCTCCTGTGTCCTGTGTCCCTCCCTCCATCCCTCCAGGTAATGCAGTCTCCTGTGTCCCTCCATCCCTTCAGGTAATGCAGTCTCCTGTGTCCTGTGTCCCTCCATCCCTCCAGCTAATGCAGTCTCCTGTGTCCTGTGTCTTCTACGTTGGTTAGTGGTCACAAAGGGATCATGTAATTGGACATCTTTGCTGGGGATATGAAAGAGCATAAAAAGTGTAACAAGTGAAGAAAATGGTTGAGCTGCCTTCCATGCCAAACATACTCCCTCACTCTCTCTATGACCAACATATTTGCCGTCCTTAGCGACAGGAAACAGCAGTAAATATTGACAGCATGCTAACTGGACGGGTGATAGGCTGTTTGTTTATTAACCACGGCTGCATTTCAATTTCACTCGTGACTGCACAATCTGCTTAGCCAGACAAGACAGATATGACATCACTCTGGTGGAGAACGGGTGTCCGTGTGTGTGTGTGTGTGTGTGTGTGCGTGTGCTGTTTGTGTGTGTGTATGTATGTGCTACAGTAATCTCTTGTTCAACTAAGATGGCATCCATCATCTAAATGCATGACTCAACTTTTGAATTATCAAGATAGCCTTGCAGCACTGTTTCTGTCTGATGATGAGAGTCTGAGTGGCTATTGCAAAGGTTAAGTCTTAATGAGACGGACACATGATGAATGTGTTTTTCTACAGTAGGTGTTGGCAAAGTGACTTACTGTCAAACATAACAGCTAACTTAACAAGTACAAACACATGCATTCACACATACAGTCTGGCCCCCCAACATCCACATCCTCCACCAGCAAACAAAAAGACGACCACACAGACCCCTTTACTCTCCCCCCTGGTGGCGAACCATTTTCTTCTCAGAAGTTGAAAGTGACTTTCCCTCTCTGCTGTCCCCTTGTAGACATGGCCGATGCAGGGAGCCTCATGTCTGGCTGAGGCCCCATACTGTACACCACACTAACCATACTGTAAACCACACTAAACTTTCTTCTCGCTCTCAACTCTCTCTCTCAACTCTCTTCTCTCAACTCTTCTCTCTAACTCTCTTCTCTCTAACTCTCCTCTCTCTAACTCTCCTCTCACTCTTTACACATTTAGCTCACTCACTTCTCCTACCCACCTGTCCTTCCCTCCCTTCCCCGCTCCCTCCCTCCCCCTGTGCCCTCCCTCCCTCCCCTTCTGCCCTCCCTCCCCGATCCCTTCCTCTGCACTCTAGCACCTGTGTCCACAGGCCTGTACTATAACCCTGTTTTTATCACCCAAAATAAATAAACGTGTCCTCTCTCTACCTCCCTGCACTCTGGTACAGTGTCTGCTTTATTTTCTCAGTCAACATCTGCTGTTGGCTTTAACGAGACACATAGCCTCAGAAGGATGCTAATTAGACATAGGAGCCTCTCTCTTTCTCCCACTCATCACGCACACACGCACACACATAACTCTAAAATAACCCATATGGAATCATGTAGTGACAACATTTTTTAAAACAAATATATATATATATATATAATACATTTTGGATTTTATATTCTTTAAAGTAGCCACCCTTTCCCTTGTTGACAGCTTTGCACACGCTTGGCATTCTCTCAACCAGCTTCACCTGGAATGCTTTTCCAACACTCTTGAAAGAGTTCCCACATGCTGAGCACTTGTTGGCTGCTATTCCTTCACTCTGTGGTCTAACTCATCCCAAACCATCTCAATTGGGTTGAGGTTGGGTGATTGTGGAGGCCAGGTCATCTGAGGCAGCACTCAATCACTCTCCTTCTTGGTCAAATAGCCCTTACATAGCCTGGAGGTGTGTTGGGTCATTGTCCTGTTGAAAAACAAATGATAGTCCTAAAAAGTGCAAACCAGACGGAATGGCATCTGGTGTTAGTCACATGTCTTTGGAACTTGTTCAGTTTATGTCTCAGTTGTTGAATCGTGTAATGTTCAGACAAATATTTACACATGTTAAGTTTGCTCAAAATAAACGCAGTTGACAGGGAGAGGACATTTCTTTTTTGCTGAGTTTATAAATCTAATTGATCGAAGTCTGACTCCTTCTGGCATACATTATGAGAGTTTTGACTCTAAAACTCCTCGATGACTCGTTTGTCCTTCTTGGACAGTCACGACTCTTTACCACGTCTGAACTTTCCTTTCCAAAGTTTAGTTACACCTCGGAGAGGATAAGTCAGCTGTGAATTGCATGAGACATGAACCACAGGTAATGTAGTAGCTCAGGAAACACAGTGACATCTCCATCTGTTGTAGAGAAAACAAGCTGAACGCCTGACAGCCAGGTAGGAGTGCAAGCTGTGGGATGCTCCAGAATATATTTAGCCTACCCAATGCCTTCAGCTTAGAAAAGGAAAATCCCTTTGCTAGTGCTGAATGCATTGCTAATTAGTTTAGTGGTTAGCATCATGGCTAGAGTGGTTAGCATCACTAGAGCAGTTAGCATTACAGCTAGCATCATGGCTAGAGCAGTGGGCATCATAGCTAGAAGGGTTAGCATCATGGTAGAACAGTGGGCATCATAGTTAGAGGGGTTAGCATCGTGGCTAGAGTGGTTAGCCCATAGAGATAGATAGAGGATTTATCTTTGTGTCTGTGCCATTGGTTAGACTTCTTAGCATCGTAGCTAGATTGGTTACATGATGGCTAGAGCAGTTAGCATCACAGCAAAAGTGGTTAGCATCATGGCTAGTGCAGTGGGCATCATAGCTAGAGGGGTTAGCATCATGGCACGAGTGGTTACCCCATAGAGATAGAGGACTCATCTTTGTAGCTGTGCCATTGAGGCTGTCTCCATTTAAAAGTAGTGCATGTTCTTGTTCTTCATTGGCTGATTGCTCTCAACTCATAGGAATCCCCACCCAGTTGACTATATTAAATGGAAACGTCGTGCTAAAACAGATTATATCAATGATAAATGGGTTAGCCACATAGATAGAGTAGTTAGCATCAAGCACAGTTAGCAGCTTGGCTAGTAAGCCTCATTCTCAGTGCTTGTTATTACATTGAGTCTGCCGTTAAGGAATGAGTGCATGAGATAACTAGTTCTCACAAGGGGGCCCCAGTGGGGGATTCCACAGTAGCTGGGCTCCTCACTTTCAGGAATCAACAACAAAACACCATGGGGTGTGTTGCGGATTTGAGAGAAGAGTGCTAGCTGAGGACGTCACTGGGTCATCCTAGCATATCTATTTAGCCCTGAAGCTAATGAAGGGATTCTGAGGTAGTGTCCTGCTGTTTACTTCCCTGCTAAGTGATATGTGGGGACCTGAGGGATGGAGTTTGGGGTGAGAGAGAGCAACAAAACCGCTTTGATTGCAGCGAAGAAGCTACATTGACAGTTTGTGTCTCTGAGATGTGAAGATGCGATTGAGACAGGGTGGAATGTGGCTGGTGGCTGACGCCGTGGCATTTCAAGGTCCCACAAGCAGGATGAAAAGAGAAGCAGGCCCTTCATTAAATGTGGCTTTCTGATAAAAACAAGGGATGAACCAGAAAGTGAGGGAGGGAGACGTGATGAGAGGGATTGATGAGCTAGTGAGAATGAAAGAGAGAAAGATAGATGGAAGGAGTGACTGAAAATGACGGGTATGATTGTAATGTATGTAGCGATATCAGTTGACGTTCCCCTGACGGGTGGACCCCCCCGCGTCATAGAAAACCCCACCCAGAGCAAAAAATGCACTACTCATTAGTCCCAATACAGCCACCCCAACCTCCACTCTTCCCAATCCCTGTCTCCCCCAGAACCTACCTAGAACAAGTGCTTAACACTATGGGCTACTGTATGTTTAAGATTAAACTCTATTGGACCAGTTAGGTTTGCTACTGGAGCAGTAGGGAGAAATTAAAACCACACAACTGAATCATTTAGGAAAAGAATGCCGGCTTGTATTTTGTAAATACAAATTCTTACAACAAAAAAAAGAATCACCTTGAGTAAAAATTGATATGTGAAATTTGTACAATGAGCTTAATATGTATTCAATACATCTACAGTACAATAGACTTAGATATCAGCCATATATCTCCCCTATAGTTTACTAGGGTTCACCCAGCTCTATTACATCTACAGTACAATAGACTGAGATATCAGCCATATATCTCCCCTATAGTTTACTAGGGTTCACCCAGCTCTATTACATCTACAGTACAATAGACTGAGATATCAGCCATATATCTCCCCTATAGTTTACTAGGGTTCACCCAGCTCTATTACATCTACAGTACAATAGACTTAGATATCAGCCATATATCTCCCCTATAGTTTACTAGGGTTCACCCAGCTCTATTACATCTACAGTACAATAGACTTAGATATCAGCCATATATCTCCCCTATAGTTTACTAGGGTTCACCCAGCTCTATTACATCTACAGTACAATAGACTTAGATATCAGCAATATATCTCCCCTATAGTTTACTAGGGTTCACCCAGCTCTATTACATCTACAGTACAATAGACTTAGATATCAGCCATATATCTCCCCTATAGTTTACTAGGGTTCACCCAGCTCTATTACATCTACAGTACAATAGACTGAGATATCAGCCATATATCTCCCCTATAGTTTACTAGGGTTCACCCAGCTCTATTACATCTACAGTACAATAGACTTAGATATCAGCCATATATCTCCCCTATAGTTTACTAGGGTTCACCCAGCTCTATTACATCTACAGTACAATAGACTTAGATATCAGCCATATATCTCCCCTATTGTGTACTAGGGTTCACCCAGCTCTATTACATCTACAGTACAATAGACTTAGATATCAGCCATATATCTCACCTATAGTTTACTAGGGTTCACCCAGCTCTATTACATCTACAGTACAATAGACTTAGATATCAGCCATATATCTCCCCTATAGTTTACTAGGGTTTACCCAGCTCTATTACATCTACAGTACAATAGACTTAGATATCAGCCATATATCTCCCCTATAGTTTACTAGGGTTCACCCAGCTCTATTACATCTACAGTACAATAGACTTAGATATCAGCCATATATCTCCCCTATTGTGTACTAGGGTTCACCCAGCTCTATTTTAATCTGAGGGTCTCTCAGATTTCAATGTTCAAAGTTCAATAGAAATACAATACACAGAAAAACACAACCCAATTAACAAATACCACTATGAGACGGAATCAAATGTGAGTGACTGTGCATATCAATAAACGCTGTAAGGTATTTAAATGTGGTGTGTTCTTCTGACAGTCCCACTAAAATGTATGGTGCAATTATGTCTGGCAACAAAGAATCCTACCACACCGTAGTGTGGCAGCGCAAATTCAGTGTCCTCCAAGGAAAGGGAAAATACATCTTTGCATGCAAATCTTCTTATGGATGTCCTGGATTTGTGCGTCTCGCCATCCTTAGTAGAACTGAATCCATACTCAAAAAACCTGACCTCTTTTACAAACAGGATCACATAATATATATACAGTTGAAGTCGGAAGTTTACATACACCTTAGCCAAATACATTTAAACTCAGTTTTTCACAATTCCTGACATTTAATCCAAGTAAAAAATCCTTGTCTTAGGTCAGTTAGGATCACCACTTTATTTTAAGAATGTGAAATGTCAGAATTAGAGTAGAGAGAATGATTTATTTCAGCTTTTATTTATTTCATCACATTCTCAGTGGGTCAGAAGTTTACATACACTCAGTTAGTATTTGGTAGCATTGCCTTTAAATTGTTTAACTAGGGTCAAATGTTTCGGGTAGCCTTCCACAAGCTTCCCACAATAAGTTGGGTGAATTTTGGCCCATTCCTCCTGAGTCAGGGTTGTAGGCCACCGTGCTCGGACACGCTTTTTCAGTTCTGCCCACACATTTTCTATGGGGTTGAGCTCAGGGCTTTGTGATGGCCACTCCAATACCTTGAGTTTGTTGTCCTTAAGCCATTTTGCCACAACTTTGGAAGTATGCTTGGAAGACCCATTTGGAAGACCCATTTGCGACCCAAGCTTCAACTTCCTGACTGATGTCTTGAGGTGTTGCTTCAATATATCCACATAATTTTCCTGCCTCATGATGCCATCTATTTTGTGAAGTGCACCAGTCTGTCCTGCAGCAAAGCACCCCCACAACATGATGCTGCCACCCCATGCCTCACGGTTGGGATGGTGTTCTTCGGCTTGCAAGCATCCCCCTTTTTCCTCCAAACATAAAAATGGTCATTACGGCCAAACAGTTCTATTTTTGTTTCATCAGACCCGAGGCAATTTCTCCAAAAAGTACGACCTTTGTCCCCATGTGCAGTTGTAAACCATATTCTGGCTTTTTTTATTGCGGGTTTGGAGCAGTGGCTTCTTCCTTGCTGAGCGGACTTTCAGGTTATATCAATATAAGACTCATTTTACTGTGGATATAGATTATTTTGTACCTGTTTCCTCCAGCATCTTCACAAGGTCCATTTGCTGTTGTTCTGGGATTGATTTGCACTTTTCGCACCAAAGTACGTTCATCTCTAGGAGACAGAACGTGTCTCCTTCCTGAGCGGTATGACAGCTGCGTGATCCCATGGTGTTTATACTCGCATACTATTGTTTGTACAGATGAACGTGGTACCTTCAGGCGTTTGGAAATTGTTCCCAAGGATGAACCAGACTTGTGGAGGTCTACAATTGTTTTTCTGAGGTCTTGGCTGATTTCTTTAGATTTTTCCATGATTTAAAGCAAAAAGGCACTGAGTTTGAAGGTAGGCCTTGAAATACTTCCACAGGTACACCTTCAATTGACTAAAATTATGTCAATTAGCCTATCAAAAGCTTCTAAATTCATGACAAAATTTTCTGGAATTTTTCAAGCTGTTTAAAGGCACAGTCAACTTAGTGTTTGCAAACTTCTGACCCACTGGACTTGTGATACAGTGAATTATAAGTGAAATAATCTGTCTGTAAACAATTGTTGGAAAAATTACTTGTGTCATGCACAAAGTAGATGTTCTAACTGACTTGCCCAAACTATAGTTTGTTTACAAGAAATTTGTGGAGTGGTTGAAAAACTAGTTTTAATGACTCCAACCTAATTGTATGTAAACTTCCGACCTCAACTGTACTATGAGTATCTTTCATATAAGCATTATTATAAACTGAGTGGTTCGAGCCCTGAATGCTGATTGGCTGACAGGTGTGGTATATCAGACCGTATACTGTACCACGGGTATGACAAAACGTTTATTTTTACTGCTCTAATTGCGTTGGTAACGCAATGCGCTGTGACTAAGAACAGCCCTTAGCCGTGGTATATTGGCCATATACCACACCCCCCTCGTGCCTAATTGCCTAAATATACTGTAGGTCTTAAATTTAATCTCTTACAGGGCTAAGAAAATAAAACTTAGTCAAAATGCTTTATACTTTAACTACAGCACCAGGTTCACATGAACTAAACAATAAACTAACCTGGGCAATGCAAAGAATTTTCCACAACTACAGCCCCAAGCTCACTTGGACGGAACAGTAGTCTAGCCTGTGCAAATGGAAAATACTAGTGCTTACACCTTTACACATTTGCTATTTCAAATGATTAATAGCTGAGCTAGCCTAAATGTTAACGGCTTGTGCTTATGCTTGGTTCAGTATGAACGCGCACAAAATGCTAGCAATAGCTTAGCTAGCCTAATCGCTAGGAGCTTGTTCTCCTAATGAAAACTCACCAATCCTTGCTTTGATACCGCCCAGGATATATAAGTGAGTGTTAATCTCGTTTTTTCTCTTTTTAGACAACTTCTCACGACGATTTGAAACGTTGTTTTTTCTTCCATAGAATGTCGGTAGCTCTTCACGTTCCGTTCTAGCTCCTTTTCAACATGTTGGTGCCCACTGTAGAACTTGAGGTTAGGAGAGTGACTAAGATAGAATATTGAGTTTTGATTGGCTCAAAATAAACTGCCTTTCATGCAGCTTCTGACAGCTGATTTGTAATAGCTGTCAACTTTGAAACATATCACAATATAATATCATAGGTTTCTGAAATCTCACTAGTAACGTTAAGTATTCAACATTAGTTAACCTGTGTTATATACTACCTGCATCAATATTTCTCTCTCCCTCTTTCTTTTTCTCTTCATCGCCCTCTCTCTTTTTCTCTCTCTCTCTCCCTCTCTCCCTCTCTTGCAGGGCCGGCTCTTTCGGGGGCCTCTTGACGGTGGACTTTTAAAGCTAATTTCCTGCTATTCTAAATATTTGGTAATGACTTATGCTATGTTAACATGACTAACAAAATCAATGTGGGCCCTCTAAAGGTCAAAGTAGGGCACGTGCCCCGATCGGTATTCAGCCAAGATAGCTACTACCCATCAAAAATGTGTTAACTGACATGAGTGACTGTCAGTGCTCAAAAACAGCTGATGCACAACCACATTTTGAATTTGCGCTTGGTGTATTCTATTGTTCTTACTGTCAATATTAAGTTCAGACACCGACTGAGTTCCTGAAAAATCTGACACAGTTAAATATAATTGTTTACATTACCATTGACAGGGATCTTGTTAAAAACTTTCTACAGAATGCAGTCATGGATTATTTCTTATGATCCCTTAACACCATTTTCATCCACCCATTGGACAATTAGTTTCTCAAAGTAATGGTTGCATAAATCCAATAGGGCACTGAAGCAGGCAATTATTTTATTTTAGTATTATAGATTAAGCTCTGATGCAAACATTTTTGAAAAACCTTTAATAACCATGGAGGATAAATAGTTAAGCAATCAATTGATTGGTAGACTGACGGTGACGATCAATGAGAATACATTACAATCAAGTGGTGGTTGAAGATACCCACTCAAGGTTCCTTCTGATTAATAAATACTGTAGATAAACATCTTTTTAAAGACAACACACATAATGCACCTTCAGTTGTGGTCATTCTCAATGTGATGTCATCTCACCTCTTCCCTGGTCCCTCTCTTCACCCTCCTTACCTCGTTCTCATTTCAAATGCATATTTCCCCCCTCATCTCTCCTTGTTTCACATTCCTCTCCCTCTCCTCCCCTTCCATCTCTCCATGTGTTTCAAATTCCTCTCCCTCCCTTGCATCTCTCCCTTTCTCATACCCCATCCATCTCTCCCTGTGTTTCAAATCCCTCTCTCCTCCTGTCACAGCCCATTCGCCCCTTCGCCAGCTGTGCAGGGTAGAGGCCTGCTGTGCCAAGTGCCATTTGGTTAGCTACTTCCTGGCCAGTAATTGTGCAGACATTTCCCCCCTCTCCGCCCTCCTCTACTCTCTTCACTGGTGCAGAAGATGAATCATCTCTCACCCGTCTTTATTTCTCCTTTAACTCTCTCTCTCTCTCTCTCTCTCTGATTCACTCTCTCTTTTCCTTGTTATCTCATGTTTTCTCTCTCTCCATGTTTCCCCCTTTACCTCCGTCTTGTGTTCTTATTCTTTGCGTGAACCCAGGTCATTTGACAAAAGTATTTCTCACGCAACCTGGCTTAAACGTGGGAATATGTCATACTGTAACATCTTACCACTAATACAAAACTAAACCAATAATCATCACCCATCACATATGTGAGCTAGAATGAGCTAGAGACAGAGTGAGAGAACGAGTGGAAAAAAGGGAGGGAACGGCACATGAACACAATAGAGGGAGAACTGCAAGTGCTGAACTTTCATCACATCAGTCATTATGATCATTGTCTCCTGCTGGTTTGGGTGTGTTATACAGTACATGTTCATTCCATACTAGCCGTTGGAGCGGGAGCCGAGCTGCCGCAGCGGAATGCTTGCAGTAACTGACTGCCCGAGGACATCTCTCCTCTCCACGGCTCCATCTCTCTCCATGGCCCTACAGATGATTGTGGGTAGCACACTGGCTGCCACGCTCGTAATAATCACCATCAATCAATTTGAAAGACTGTCATGCTAATAGTGGTTATATTGGTTTATACAATGGGATGGGGCGTTATGTCGCCCATATGTTCTCAGAGTAATTATCGAAATCGGCGTCCCACGGTTGTACCAACACATCAAACTCAGGCTTGATGGTTTATAGCTGTTAGTTTTTTTCCTCTCCTCATTAGGACAGGTTTCCTCTCCTCATTAGGACAGGTTTCCTCTCCTCATTAGGAAAGGTTGCCTCTCCTCATTAGGACAGGTTTCCTCTCCTCATTAGGATAGGTTTCCTCTCCTCATTAAGATAGGTTTCCTCTCCTCATTAGGATAGATTTCCTCTCCTCATTAGGACAGGTTTCTTCTCCTCATTAGGACAGGTTTCCTCTCCTCATTAGAACAGGTTTCCTCTCCTCATTAGGATAGATTTCCTCTCCTCATTAGGATAGATTTCCTCTCCTCATTAGGACATGTTTCCTCTCCTCATTAGGATAGGTTTCCTCTCCTCATTAAGATAGGTTTCCTCTCCTCATTAGGATAGATTTCCTCTCCTCATTAGGACAGGTTTCCTCTCCTCATTAGGACAGGTTTCCTCTCCTCATTAGGACAGGCTTCCTCTCCTCATTAAGATAGGTTTCCTCTCCTCATTAGGATAGGTTTCCTCTCCTCATTAGAACAGGTTTCCTCTCATCATTAGGACAGGTTTCCTCTCCTCATTAGGACAGGTTTCCTCTCCTCATTAGGACAGGTTTCCTCTCCTCATTAGGACAGGTTTCCTCTCCTCATTAGGACAGGTTTCCTCTCCTCATTAGGATAGGTTTCCTCTCCTCATTAGGATAGGTTTCCTCTCCTCATTAGGACAGGTTTCCTCTCCTCGTTAGGACAGGTTTCCTCTCCTCATTAGGACAGGTTTCCTCTCCTCATTAGGACAGGTTTCCTCTCCTCAACAGGAAATGTTTCCTCTCCTCATTAGGACAGGTTTCCTCTCCAGCCTTTAATCTGAGGGATGTGATTTTAAAGGGACTTCAGTGAGTATACACATACTGACCACCACAGGCCTTGTCTTTCCTATCGCTGTGAGGATAGCGATGTTGTACTCTCTACTCAGAGACCAGTGAATAAGGGTGGAAAGTCATGTGTGTGTCTTAGTTATAGTGGTCTATCATGTTGTCCTAAAACTTATTGCAACCTTTATGGTGCTACTATGTTATTTCGTCAATTTATTCCACAAATATGAATAGCTGTGGTCCTGTGTTTCTATGCCAGTCCTCTGAAACGGTTCAAATCAATATGTTTGTTGTGATTTATTTGCAGGGTATCCTCTTTGCCATTTTAACTTGCTTTTATACCGCCCAGGATAGCAATAACCAGTACATTTAAGATATCTGCTCCTTTGACTCCTGTGTTGGCAGCAGCCCAAACTGACAGGCCTCAGACTGGGTTACTGACCTCACTCTCTGGAGTGTGAATGGTGGGGGTTCCATTGCTCTTGGAGCAGCATTTAAATGTAATTAGAAACGGATTTGCACTATTATTGTTAAAGTTAGTGTGTTTTGTGTTTGTATCTTTGTGTGCGTGCATGTGCCTGTGTGTGTTGTGTGGTTTGACCAGCAGGTAGGCAGGCCAGACCAGAAGCAAGTCTAAATGCTTCAGGTATCAAGCTGGCAGCTCATTCAAAGAACTACTCGTACTGCTCTGTTGCCTCTCCCCCTTGCTACTGCTGGCTGATACACAACCTCTAAGTCCAAAACCCAAAACCCTGACTCAACTCATTAACTCTTATTTCCAGAACGGCTCAGTGAAGGTTGGCACTGCATGCTCACCAGGCCTAGGTCAGTGAAGGTTGGCACTGCATGCTCACCAGGCCTAGGTCAGTGAAGGTTGGCACTGCTTTCTCACCAGGCCTAGGTCAGTGAAGGTTGGCACTGATTTCTCACCAGGCCTAGGTCAGTGAAGGTTGGCACTGCTTTCTCACCAGGCCTAGGTCAGTGAAGGTTGGCACTGCTTTCTCACCAGGCCTAGGTCAGTGAAGGTTGGCACTGCTTTCTCACCAGGCCTAGGTCAGTGAAGTTTGGCACTGCATGCTCACCAGGCCTAGGTCAGTGAAGGTTGGCACTGCATGCTCACCAGGCCTAGGTCAGTGAAGGTTGGCACTGCATGCTCACCAGGCCTAGGTCAGTGAAGGTTGGCACTGCATGCTCACCAGGCCTAGGTCAGTGAAGGTTGGCACTGCATGCTCACCAGGCCTAGGTCAGTGAAGGTTGGCACTGCTTTCTCACCAGGCCTAGGTCAGTGAAGGTTGGCACTGCTTTCTAACCAGGCCTAGGTCAGTGAAGGTTGGCACTGCATGCTCACCAGGCCTAGGTCAGTGAAGGTTGGCACTGCATGCTCACCAGGCCTAGGTCAGTGAAGGTTGGCACTGCATGCTCACCAGGCCTAGGTCAGTGAAGGTTGGCACTGCATGCTCACCAGGCCTAGGTCAGTGAAGGACGTGATTTGTACGCATGCACGCGCACACAGACACACGCAGGCACAAACGCACAGCCACAAATACACACACGCGAACACACACGCAGGCACAAACGCACAGCCACAAATACACACACGCGTACACACACGCAGGCACAAACGCACAGCCACAAATACACACACGCACTGTAAGGCAGGTAGGGGTTTCCCCTGAGGGAGAGAAGGGGTTGAAGTATACTCAGGACTGAGTCATTTGTCACCGTTCAGCAGCAGGTCAGTCCGCTCCCTCTCAGCCCAGTGTGAGCTGGGTAAGTGAAGGGTTCATTCAGGATGGCATAGACAAACATCAGAAGTGAACGGAGGCTAAGGTTGGCTGCGCTCTAGGAGTTGCATTTGGGTAAATTGAAGGTTCAGTGGGAAAGAGAAAAGGGGTTTGTGAGCATAATGTGTGTGTGTGTGTGTGTGTGTGTGTGTGTGTGTGTGTGTGTGTGTGTGTGTGTGTGTGTGTGTATTTGGACAAATACAGTACATGTGTATGTGTAAATCCAGCAACATCTATAACAATACTGCTTGATCTAATCTACCATGGGAATGGGGCTACAGTAGCTTAGGTTCACTATCAGAGGACTGAGACGGGCTATTTCTGGGCCAAACTCTAATTGATTTGCATTGATTAGTCTTTTTATTTCTCATTATTTTCTCACACCGTGTGTGTGTGTGTGTGTGTGTGTGTGTGTGTGTGTGTGTGTGTGTGTGTGTGTGTGTGTGTGTGTGTGTGTGTGTGTGTGTGTGTGTGTTCATTTGCTTTTCTGCGTGTGTGCGTGCGTGCGTGCATGCGTGCGTGTGTGTGTGCGCGCGTGCGCATGTGTGTGTGCGCACCCATGTGTGTGTGTATGTGTTCATTTGCTTTTCTGCATGCATGCGTGTGTGTGTGCGTGTGTGTGCGCGCGCGCACGCGTGTGTGTGTGTGTGTGCGCACCCGTGTGTGTGTGTGTGTGCGCACCCGTGTGTGTGTGCGCACCCGTGTGTGTGTGTGTGTGTGTGTGTGTGTGTGTGTGTGTGTGTGTGTGTGTGTGTGTGTGTGTGTGTGTGTGTGTGTGTGTGTGTGTGTGTGTGTGTGTGTGTGAAAACCCACGGCTTTAGAGGGGCATTGAAGGGAGAAAATGGCTTCAGCACAGCCCTCATTTCTCACTGCCCATTGTTCTTCACACATTAAATGACATTGATAAAAATGAATTGTACATCTGGTAGGAAGGAACAGGGCCTGTAGAATACATAGAAATATATGTTAAGAATACAAAGAGGAATAATATGCAATAGCTGTCCATCTTGTCCCTCAAAAAAAATATTGAAAAGTGAGTGTGTTGACGTCTATTGTGTGTGTGTTTGTCTGTTGTGTGTGTGTGTGTGTGTGTGTGTGTGTGTTGATGTTTATTGTGAGTGTGTTTGTCTGTTGTGTGTGTGTGTTGATGTCTATTGTGAGTGTGTTTATGTCTGTTATGTGTGTGTGTTGATGTCTGTTGTGAGTGTTGATATCTGTTGATGTCTGTCCCTAGAATTTCTAAGCAAACAGCTGGAGGCAGGGCTTTCTCCTATAGAGCTCCATTTTTATGGAATGGTCTGCCTACTGTGAGAGACGCAGACTCAGACTGGTGCTTCCATGCCATCCCTAGGAGGGGTGCGTCCCTTGAGTGGGTTGAGTCACTGACGTGAAGTTCCTGTCCGGGTTGGCACCCCCCGTCGGGTTCGTGCCGTGTGGGAGATCTTCGTGGGCTATACTCGGCCTTGTCTCAGGATAGATAGTAAGTTGGTGGTTGAAGATATCCCTCTAGTGGTGTGGGGGCTATGCTTTGGCAAAGTGGGTGGGGTTATATCCTGCCTGTTTGGCCCTGGCCCTGCGGCTATGGAACCCTGACCTGTTCACCGGACGTGCTACCTGTCCCAGACCTGCTGTGTTCAACTCTCTAGAGACAGCAGGAGCGGTAGAGATACTCTGAATGATCGGCTATGAAAAGCCAACTGACATTTACTCCTGAGGTGCTGACCTGTTGCATTCACTGTGATTGTTACTATTTGACCCTGCTGGTCATCTATGAACATTTGAACATCTTGGCCATGTTCTGTTATAATCTCAACCTGGCACAGCCAGAAGAGGACTGGCCACCCCTCATAGCCTGTTTCCTCTCTAGATTTCTTCCTAGGTTCCGGCCTTTCTAGGGAGTTTTTCCTAGCCACCGTGTTTCTACACCTGCATTGCTTGCTGTTTGGGGTTTTAGGCTGGGTTTCTGTACAGCACTTTGAGATATCAGCTGATGAAAGAAGGGCATTATAAATACATTTGATTGATTGATTGCTATGTGTTGATGTCTGTCGTGTGTGTGTGTGTTGATGTCTGTTGTGTGTGTGTGTTGATGTCTGTTGTGTGTGTGTTGATGGGTATTGTGTGTGTGTTGATGGGTATTGTGTGTGTGTGTTGATGGGTATTATGTGTGTGTTGAAGGGTATTGTGTGTGTGTTGATGGTTATTGTGTGTGTGTGTGTGTTGATGGTTATTGTGTGTGTGTTGATGGGTATTGTGTGTGTGTGTTGATGGGTATTGTGTGTGTGTTGAAGGGTATTGTGTGTGTGTGTTGATGGGTATTGTGTGTGTGTGTGTTGATGGGTATTGTGTGTGTGTTGATGGGTATTGTGTGTGTGTTGATGGGTATTGTGTGTGTGTTGAAGGGTATTGTGTGTGTGTTGATGGTTATTGTGTGTGTGTGTGTGTGTGTGTGTGTGTGTGTGTGTGTGTGTGTGTGTGTGTGTGTGTGTGTGTGTGTGTGTGTGTGTGTGTGTGTGTGTGTATGTGTTGATGGTTATTGGGTGTGTATTGATGGGTATTGTGTGTGTGTGTTGATGGGTATTGTGTGTGTGTTGAAGGTTATTGTGTGTGTGTTGATGGTTATTGTGTGTGTGTGTGTGTGTGTGTGTGTGTGTGTGTGTGTGTGTGTGTGTGTGTGTGTGTGTGTGTGTGTGTGTGTGTTGATGGGTATTGTGTGTGTGTTGATGGGTATTGTGTGTGTGTTGATGGGTATTGTGTGTGTGTTGATGGGTATGGTGTGTGTGTGTTGATGGGTATTGTGTGTGTGTTGATGGGTATTGTGTGTGTGTTGATGGGTATTGTGTGTGTGTTGATGGGTATGGTGTGTGTATTGATGGGTATTGTGTGTGTGTTGATGGGTATTGTGTGTGTGTGTTGATGGGTATTGTGTGTGTGTGTTGATGGGTATTGTGTGTGTGTTGATGGGTACTGTGTGTGTGTTGATGGGTATTGTGTGTGTGTTGATGGGTATGGTGTGTGTGTGTTGATGGGTATTGTGTGTGTGTTGATGGGTATGGTGTGTGTGTTGATGGGTATGGTGTGTGTGTTGATGGGTATGGTGTGTGTGTTGATGGGTATTGTGTGTGTGTTGATGGGTATTGTGTGTGTGTTGATGGGTATTGTGTGTGTGTTGATGGGTATGGTGTGTGTGTTGATGGGTATGGTGTGTGTGTTGATGGGTATGGTGTGTGTGTTGATGGGTATTGTGTGTGTGTTGATGGGTATGGTGTGTGTGTTGATGGGTATTGTGTGTGTGTTGATGGGTGTTGTGTGTGTGTTGATGGGTATTGTGTGTGTGTTGATGGGTATTGTGTGTGTGTTGATGGGTATTGTGTGTGTGTTGATGGGTATTGTGTGTGTGTGTTGATGGGTATTGTGTGTGTGTTGATGGGTACTGTGTGTGTGTTGATGGGTATTGTGTGTGTGTTGATGGGTATGGTGTGTGTGTGTTGATGGGTATTGTGTGTGTGTTGATGGGTATGGTGTGTGTGTTGATGGGTATGGTGTGTGTGTTGATGGGTATTGTGTGTGTGTTGATGGGTATTGTGTGTGTGTTGATGGGTATTGTGTGTGTGTTGATGGGTATGGTGTGTGTGTTGATGGGTATGGTGTGTGTGTTGATGGGTATGGTGTGTGTGTTGATGGGTATTGTGTGTGTGTTGATGGGTATGGTGTGTGTGTTGATGGGTATTGTGTGTGTGTTGATGGGTGTTGTGTGTGTGTTGATGGGTATTGTGTGTGTGTTGATGGGTATTGTGTGTGTGTTGATGGGTATTGTGTGTGTGTTGATGGGTATTGTGTGTGTGTTGATGGGTATTGTGTGTGTGTTGATGGGTATTGTGTGTGTGTTGATGGGTATTGTGTGTGTGTTGATGGGTATGGTGTGTGTGTTGATGGGTATTGTGTGTGTGTTGATGGGTGTTGTGTGTGTGTTGATGGGTATTGTGTGTGTGTTGATGGGTATTGTGTGTGTGTTGATGGGTATTGTGTGTGTGTTGATGGGTATTGTGTGTGTGTTGATGGGTATTGTGTGTGTGTGTGTTGATGGGTATGGTGTGTGTGTGTGTTGATGGGTATGGTGTGTGTGTTGAAGGGTATTTGGGACATATATTTGGGACAAGATCTATTCTAGATATATTTATGTGGAGAGCACACGTTGACGGATATAGCATGTAACAGATTGGGGTGTGAGGAAGTTTGAGGTAAAGTACAGTAGCGTATTTGGAGCAGAAGCAGACAGCTACTACACGTGTCTGTGTACAACGTTGGGTCTAGAAAGTTGCCATTGTTTGAGTGTATCTGAGGCAGAATGAGATGGCTATAATGATGTGGCTATGGGCAGCCAGAAACCGAGGATGTGGTTACTGTACTCTATACTGTTACTATAAACTGGGTGTTTCAGGCACTGAATGCTGATTGGCTGAAAGCCGTGGTATATCAGACCATACACCAGGGGTATGACAAAACGTTTATTTTTACTGCTCTAATTACGTTGGTAACCAGTTTATAACAGCAATAAGGCACCACGGGGGTTTGTGATGTATGACCAATATACCACTACATTGGCCATATACCACACCCCCTCATGTCTTATTGCTTAAATAGAACTGGAGCAGAGAGAAGATATACTCCTCTCTATGCTCTGCCCTCTGGCTCCAAACCTGGAGACACTACAGTTACCCCTCACTAATTACAACCACGTATAGGCTCAGGTGGGGAGGGCTAGTGGGTATGGGGTTCCTGCAGGAACATACTGCACTTGATGTCATACCATACATGTATGCGCACGCAAGCACATACACTGGGTACAGTTGACGCACGTGGTTCTATAGGGCAGTCGGGGGGGGGGGGACAGACTTAACCAATGAGAGAGGGTAGATGAGTAAGCACTTGCTATTTCAGGAAATAAACACAATGTCACCTCTGCCCCCAGGGCCGGTTCTCTGCTCTGCTCAACGCTGACAAAAACCTTCTAAAACCAAGTCCTACAGTGGTTGCTCCGCTAAAAGTTTTGTGACTTAGAAGTTATTTGTGGTTTAGTACGTTACCCTGTGTCACTACTTCATTGCTCTAGACCAGCGCAACACCTGGCTTTATTTACAAATTAGCAACAATGTCTTACCCCATGTTCAAGAATTACATTTTTCTCACTCATTTTACGTTATTTGAAATCAAAATCATATCCAAAACATGGTTATTTTTTAAACAAAGCAATTATTATTATTATTATTATTAATTTAGAATTTTATAAAAGCCCGTTGGATAGTCTCAAAGATATATTATGAAGCCTGTTATTAGCATGCCAATATACAGTATATTGGTCATATTGGTCATGGCTCCTGAGTGTCACAAAATGGGATTGCCTTGCAGTTCTCCAGCTGTATCCACTGAAATAGCGGTGGGCGCGCAAGGTTCAAGGCACAAGGGCAGGGGGCACGGGATGGGCCGCAGAGCCGTGCACAGAAGACAGACCTAGCCTTTGGGGAAGGGAGGAGGAGGAAGTGGCCCGATTAGCAACATAATCAAAGTGATGACAATCGGGGATCTTCTGTATACTTATGGCCTATTGTAAGCTGCAAGTCACACCTTTCCAGTACTCCTCACTCCACCCCACCCTTAACACAGTTACCATTCAAAAATGAGCTGTTTATCTAAAACAAATGACATTACGACCGAAGAGAACAGACGAAATGGACATTGTTTTCATCAAGCCAGCTTCTTTCTATGGTGCTACCAGTTCCAAGGCTAGGACCATAACCACGAGAGGACTTGAAAATGAGCCGGAGCAGAGAGGATCACCAAAACTAAAGGTATTTTGGTTTCAGTGCATTTTCTTTGAAAAAAAATGTACATAGCCTATCAATGTGTAGGCATACTGTGTAATAAAAACGATAATTGAATAAAGGTTAATAAAAATAAATACAAATTATTGTGTACTAAAAACGTGAATGTGTTTTTGCAGAGCATTCAACTATGCCGACAACCATCCGTGGAGATCAGTGGACAAAGGACCACACCGGAAAAAAATATTCTTATAATGTGTACGCAGCAATTGTGTGTTGGAGTCACTTTTACTTCTTAATTGATCTACCGTTTCTATCATAGGCCACTGTAATCGATGGGGGCTCAGTGCGGTACCATTCTGCTCATCTGATGAAGGTGCACATGGATCAGATTCAAACTTTGAAGACAGAGATCGAGTCATTGAAGGCAGACCAGCAGAAAGAGAAACATTATCTGAGTGCAGAGATACAGGTGACAGCTGATGCTTTGGTTCAGAGTCAGGCGGCTTTGGCGGAGAGTCAGGCAGAGAATGACGCGTTGATGAGGGTGAGGAACGAGATGGAGTCACAATCCATGCCAGGCACACCTGTGAGCTCTGGAACTCCACCTCTGACAGGCAGAGTGAACATACCTGGCGGGTTCATCAGGTCGTCGGTTCACCCTGACGTTTCCATTCCTCTTCTGACAACAGAACTTGATCAACTGCTCACCAGGCACAGCAAGGGCCGTCCAGACCGTTATGCTGTTCTGCTATTCCAAGGATGTGTAAACGAAGAGAGATACCACGAGTGGGCACAGAATACCAACTGAGAAGTATCCCGAGGAAAATGTAGCTTACCAGTTAACCTGTCTAGGATCAGCGTGGCGCTAGCGGCACACCCCCCCCCCCCCCACTGAAAAACCAGTGCCGCGAAATTCAAAAAAAATATTTTTTTAAAATATTTAACTTTCACACATTAAAGTCCAATACAGCTAATGAAAGACACAGATCTTATGAATCCAGTCAACATTTCCGATTTTTAAAATGTTTTACAGGGAAGACACAATATGTAAAGATGTACATCTATTACCTAAAAACACATTAGCATAATCCACCATCTTTTATTTGTCCACCAACACCAGTAGCCATCACCAATTCGGCTAAACTAAGATATTTATAGCCCCTAACCAACAAAAAAACTCATTAGATGACAGTCTGATAACATATTTATGGTATGGGATAGGTTTTGTTAGAAAAAAGTGCATATTTCAGGTATATGGCATAGTTTACAATTGCACCCACCATCACAAATGGACTAGAATAATTACAATGAGCAACGTGTTTACCTAACTACTAATCATCAAACATTTCGTAAAAATACACAGCATACACGAATCGAAAGACACAGATCCTGTGAATACAGACAATATTTCAGATTTTCTAAGTGTCTTACAGCGAAAACACAATAAATCGTTATATTAGCTTAGCACATAGCAATTAGCAGCCCAGCATTGATTCTAGCCAAAGTGAGCGATAAAAGTCAACATCGCCAAAAGATATTAATTTTTTCACTAACCTTCTCAGAATTCTTCCGATGACACTCCTGTAACATCACATTACAACATGCATATACAGTTTGATCGAAAATGTTTATATTTAGCCACCAAAATCATAGTTAGACAATGTGAAATGTAGACAAGCTGGTAAAGAAAACGTCCTTGCGCCACTTAGACAGTGATCTACTCTTATACATAAATACTCATAAACGTGACTAAAAAATATAGGGTGGACAGGGATTGATAGACAATTTAATTCTTAATACAATTGCGTTATTACATTTTTTAATTTATCCTTACTTTTCAATACAGTTTGCGCCAAGCGAAGCTACGTCAAAAAACATGGCGTCCTAAGCCACTAAAATGTTTCGACAGAAACACGATTTATCATAATAAAAATGTCCTACCTTGAGCTGTTCTTCCATCAGTATCTTGGGCAAAGGATCCTTTCTTGGGAGAAATCGTCTTTTGGTGGAAAGCTGTCCTCTTGCCATGTGGAAATGTCAACTACGTTCGGGATGAACTGAAAAGCGTGCCCAACTTTTCACATCGTTGCAAAAATAAATGTCCCAAAATCGCACTAAACGGATATAAATTGCTATAAAACGCTTTAAATTAACTACTTTGTGATGTTTGTAACTCCTATAACGAGTGAAAAGATGACCGGAGAAATATAACAGGCTAAACTAACGCTTGGAACAGGAGAGGGTCGGTGTCTTCCACGCGCGTTACGCAGCAAGAAAAGACTTGCTAGCTAAAGGTTTTTTTCATTTGTAGGGCCTGTGAACGAGCAATCGAGCCCGTTGGAATCGTCATCACGTAAAGGCATCCAGGGGAAGACGTAAGAAGTGTCCGTATAGTCATAGCAACGACAGTGCCCGTTTAAATGACTTCAGAAAAGTGGCCAACGTTTCTCAAATCTGACTCCATGTCAGGGAAATTGCTGTAGAATGGGCTCTGTTCCACTTAGAGACAAAATTTCAACTCCTATAGAAACTATAGACTGTTTTCTATCCAATAATAATAATAATATGCATATTGTACGATCAAGGATTTTGTGGGAAGCCGTTTAAAAAATTAGCCACATTAGCATAAATAGTCTAAACAGCGCCCCCATCCCCAACAGGTTAACCTCCAGAATTACAGAAATATTGGAACAAAGTTGTCTAATGAAGGGAAACAAATTGGAGGGTAGGGGGAGAATTATTTTGTCAAATGTATACTTAGTTAGGTTGGCTGTTTCATAACTGGCCTTGATTGGTTGCAATTTCAGTTTAATCCACCAGAAAAGACAAAACAAAAAATACAATAAAAAGTAGTATTATTATGCATTATTATGCATGTGATTGGCCGTCCCATAGGGCCGCGCACAATTGGCCCAGCGTTTCTCTCCCTCTAAAAACAGAAATAAATGTTCTGGCCTTTACAAATATTATTTTGGCCATTATTCAGATTACAATGGGTCCCTTTTGTTTAAAAAAAAAGAAATAACCTCCAAAATATCGTAATATACACTGCTCAAAAAAATAAAGGGAACACTTAAACAACACAATGTAACTCCAAGTCAATCACACTTCTGTGAAATCAAACTGTCCACTTAGGAAGCAACACTGATTGACAATAAATTGCACATGCTGTTGTGCAAATGGAATAGACAAAAGGTGGAAATGATAGGCAATTAGCAAGACACCCCCAAAAAAGGAGTGATTCTGCAGGTGGTGACCACAGACCACTTCTCAGTTCCTATGCTTCCTGGCTGATGTTTTGGTCACTTTTGAATGCTGGCGGTGCTCTCACTCTAGTGGTAGCATGAGACGGAGTCTACAACCCACACAAGTGGCTCAGGTAGTGCAGTTCATCCATGATGGCACATCAATGCGAGCTGTGGTAGAAAGGTTTGCTGTGTCTGTCAGCGTAGTGTCCAGAGCATGGAGGCGCTACCAGGAGACAGGCCAGTACATCAGTACATCAGGAGGTGCACTGCCAGAGCCCTGCAAAATGACCTCCAGGAGGCCACAAATGTGCATGTGTCAGCATATGGTCTCACAAGGGGTCTGAGGATCTCATCTCGGTACCTATTGGCAGTCAAGCTACCTCTGGCGAGCACATGGAGGGCTGTGCGGGCCCACAAAGAAATGCCACCCCACACCATGACTGACCCATCGCCAAACCGGTCATGCTGGAGGATGTTGCAGGCAGCAGAACGTTCTCCTCGGCGTCTCCAGACTCTGTCACGTCTGTCACATGTGCTCAGTGTGAACCTGCTTTCATCCGTGAAGAGCACAGGGCGCCAGTGGCGAATTTGCCAATCTTGGTGTTCTCTGGCAAATGCCAAACGTCCTGCACGGTGTTGGGCTGTAAGCACAACCCCCACCTGTGGACGTCGGGCCCTCATACCACCCTCATGGAGTCTGTTTCTGACCGTTTGAGCAGACACATGCACATTTGTGGCCTGCTGGAGGTCATTTTGCAGGGCTCTGGCAGTGCTCCTCCTTGCACAAAGGCGGAGGTAGCGGTCCTGCTGCTGGGTTGTTGCCCTCCTACGGCCTCCTCCACGTCTCCTGATGTACTGGCCTGTCTCCTGGTAGCGCCTCCATGCTCTGGACACTACGCTGACAGACACAGCAAACCTTTTTGCCACAGCTCGCATTGATGTGCCATCCTGGATGAACTGCACTACCTGAGCCACTTGTGTGGGTTGTAGACTCCGTCTCATGCTACCACTAGAGTGAGAGCACCGCCAGCATTCAAAAGTGACCAAAACATCAGCCAGGAAGCACAGGAACTGAGAAGTGGTCTGTGGTCACCACCTGCAGAATCACTCCTTTTTTGGGGGTGTCTTGCTAATTGCCTATAATTTCCACCTTTTGTCTATTCCATTTGCACAACAGCATGTGAAATGTATTGTCAATCAGTGTTGCTTCCTAAGTGGACAGTTTGATTTCACAGAAGTGTGATTGACTTGGAGTTACATTGTGTTGTTTAAGTGTTCCCTTTATTTTTTTGAGCAGTGTATATTATCAAGTTGATGGCACAGTCATAGAGCCAGAACCTACATAAAGCTGAGTGACTCACTCATTCATGGCTTTGGATCAAAATAAATAAGTACCAACATTCTTTCTGATAGTCTTTAAAAAAGAAATGTTTTGGTTATCCTGACCTGGACATCATGTACAGTATTATAATAGCACATTATTGGCTGTTAGCAGGACAATATACCTTTACCAACACCTCTCTGTATTTTGATTCTTTGTGGATGGGGCCTCCTGATTGGCGCAGCGGTCGAAGACACTGCATTACCGTGCAAAATGCATTGCTACAGATGCAGGTTTGATACCCGTGCCGGTCGCCACCGGGAGACCCATATGTAATTATTGGCGGCCACATCAGTAAAAAAAATATTTTTTGATATACTCTAAGCCTACCGTAGGCGACATGAGTCTCACCAGTGTTGAGTAATTTGCTGTGAAAAGTGGTGTAGGTCTTATTTATTTAAAGAGCATATTGAAGTTAGAAGCAACAGGATTTGAAGCAAAAGCCTATCCGGGTGTGGTCAACTATTTTAGCACAGTTTTGCACTGCTCTGAGACAAGCATCGGGACTGGTCTTGATAAATCAATGAGATTTTTATTTTCACTGAATCTCTGTTTGGGTATTGGTTCGACTACAATTAGTGTGGAAATGTTATGCTCTTAGTACTGTAGCCTACCATCACGTTGTACAGCGCCATATTTTCCAGTCCATCCTAACGGAAACCCTGAGGGTTTTTCGTTTTTCTTGGAAGAGAAACACCCTAATATTAATAAAATTAAATAAGCAACAGTTCTTAAAATCAGTCCCATAAACTATGTTCTAATGAAAATAGGTTTTAAATTCTCTAGTACAGCCAATATTGAAGGCTATCAAATGCTTCTCAAAGATGCCCTCTGGTGGTCAAGCACTAATTAGCATTAATAGTAACAGCGGCTGACACTTAAATAACGTGCCATAGAATTCTGCTGCACCATGCAAGCTGTGCTGCAGTACACTGCAACTTTTAAAAGGACGAACCACTGTAAACACACTCTATGTGCCATAAGTACAATAACAATATTAATCAGGCAATTTCAAATATAGACCTCGAAGCCAGTTCCACAAGTGATTTTCATTGTTCCCCTCTAATCAAGGACTGATTTATACCTGGGACACCAGGGGGTACACTGTAATTATCAGGTAGAAGAGAAAACCAGCAGTATTGTGGACCTTGGATTTGAATTCCTCTGACATAGTAGGAAAGGTAGGGGCCATACGTCACGGCCTCTAGAGTTGATAGACACACCCGTGCGCCACACGGTGATGTAATTTTGAATGTTGAAAAGCTCCCTGTGTGTTTATGCAAGAGAGTTTCTTGTAGTGGCTGCAGTTCAATCCCCTCTTTCCGACGATATAACGTTTGTGCCTATTCCATGACATGAGGCATGTGGAAGCAGCCTTGTTCTACACATGAGAGGATCCGGACAAGAAAAGATTTGTTGTTTATACCTACAGGGGTCCTAAAATTCCAAATCAAATAGCTAAATGATACATTTTATGACCATCTTAAAACAATTTTCTACATTATCTTAGTAGATATTGCCATCTAAGGGCTTAGACCTACAGGGGAATACTATACCGTAGGCGTGAACTAGTAGAAGTGAAATCTTGAGCTCCAACTTTTAGATCAAGGAAGTCCCTTGCGTCCCATTAGCTGATATGTTTATGTGATTCTTTTTAAGTGTGTACATCTAATGATTCTTTAATCCACTCGGTGTCTGAAACTGGAGTGGTCACTTGGGTGCTGAAGTTCAATTACTCCGCAGAGTCCAACACGCTATGACCCATTATTATGGTGAATATGTTTTGAATCTTTCATAAAATAATGACAGTGTTAGGATCAATAGAAACTAACTTCAGTTTAGTAACTTTCATTGGAAAAATAAAATAATTGCTCAAAAGAACCACATTTCAAACCTTCTCTCATTAAAACACATACTTTGAACAGGCCCATTGAGACATTGAGCCATTGAGCAGTCCCTTTCAGATGATTTGGAGAATGTTATGAAACCACGTAAAACCACCGTCTAGTCACAACCCCTGTATTGGGTAGGCCCAGCCTCCTGCTACCCTACTCCCCCTAAAGCCTGCATTTCCTTTCACACAGTGGTGGAAAAAGTGCGCAACTGTCATACTTGAGAAAAAGTAAATAATGAATTCACTTGAAGATGAGAGTTTCAAGAGTTCCCTCAGTCACACACATCCTTTTCATCAATGGTGATCGGCATAAAGTCAGTGTGACAAACCTAAACCACTGATTCCTTCACAACAGTGTCATCTATCATTTGGTCGTATCATAAAACCACGTACAGTAACCAGAGGTGATTTACATGTAGTGTTATTACATGTTATGTGTGTCTAACCGTGTCCGCCTACTGAGCTAAAGCCAAATAATTCCTGTAGCTTGGGGAGTCAACACAAGTCCTCAGGTCTCAGTCTGGCTAGAACCTTGCATTGCATGATGGGAGGGAAAAACCCTCATTTAGACACAACACCCTTTACCATTTTTCAAACCTGAAAGAGGTTGCACCTTTCTCTGTCTTCTCGTGTGAGAAAGAAAATGGAAATCAATGCGTCCGGGCAGCACACGAGCCCCAGCCATTAATGTGGAATTGATGGCTAATGTCACAGTCATTTTTCCTCATTCACAAGCCAATAGAAGTCTTAGGAAACTGGAAAGCCTAGGTGGGAGAGTGTAGGTCAGGGGTCGAATGAGAAGGGGCAGTAGGTGCAGGGGGATTGTGGTGAGCTAAGGGTGAAAGTGTTGAAATTCTCCATGAACGGGTCAACAAAACCATTATTTTGTTGGTCTTTCGCCAGCCCCCCTCTTCCTCACTGCAGGTCCATTATGTTTTGGATCTCTGCCAGCCGTCTTCCACCTGTGACTCATTGCCAGGTAGTAAATCATAGGTGATCCTTCCTTACACACCAGTAATGGGAAATGGGATAAATGTGACTACACCTTTGATGCATGATTCAGTAGCACCTGTTAGTTCTTTAGAATCTCCTGTACCTACATGCTGAAGGGTTCTGCTTTGTGCTTAAATTATGCCAAGCAGGGGTATCAAATACTAAAACCAACCTAATGAAGTAAATATATCCAGGACTAAGACTAGGTAAACCTGACATGTAGTTGCAGATCGTGATTCCCAGTATTTAGTACAATTGTTTACCCTGACTCATGCCAAACGAGGGTGACACTCTTCAGGACCCAGGTTCCTTTTAGGTCACTGTGGACAGTAGAGTCAAACCTCCTACAGAGGCACTATCACAACACGTCAAATAAACTGTTATAAAACACAGATTGAATCAAAAAAAAGCCTGCCACAAACAGAAAGCCAGGGTGCAATCATCGGACTCCACCTTGTGAGAGAGGAAGTGGCGATTGTAAAAGGGCATCAACAACACACACAAATGTACAATACGCACACGCACACACAGCCCTCCCACCCAGCACACACAATGCAATCCCTCCAAGCCACCATAATCACAACAGAGCCAGGTTTCCATAAAGCCCAGCTCTGTAATAATCTTCAGCTCTTTAAATATTTATGGGGCAAACATTCACATTCCTCTCTACCTCCCTTATATTATCTGTCATCAGAAATGATTTATCCTCTGGAAGTCTGCTAGGCGGCATTCTATAGAATATATGACAGCATTGTTGAATACTCGTTTCCGATTGCCTAGAAGGGCATTCTAGAACGGACATTAAAACCAGATAACGGGACAGTTGGAAAAGATATTGGGACCTCTTGCAATCATGACGCAATAATATGCCCCTACACATGCAGACAGAACTTTCTACAAAGTTACAGAAAGCTGAATCAAAAACCACACAAACTGAAATTGGATACATTGTAAACCCAGGTCCATCAAGGAAAACGGATTGCCCTAGTATATATATATGAATTCTATATATTAATTGTAAACAAAAAGTGTTCCAACCGTAACAACATTGAAAACTAAGCACTATGCTCAATAGTTCAAAAGCACAGTTCTTAAACGTGATTGCTGAGGAGAGGGTCGGCTTCTCTGTGTTGTTAGAATCGAAGGCTTTCTTTACATGTGCGTATGTGTGGCCCTGCAGCTAGGAATAATGGATTGCAGTGTCCACCATTTATAGATCTGATGGCCATGCTCCTAATGTTAATTCCTTCATCATTCTACCACCGTTTTTGTTGGGCTGTCAGGGTGATTATCACTACATACAGATTAAACCAAGTGCACCGGCAGAAACACTAATCACAGGTTTCAATGAGAGTTTTAAACTAGCTGAGATCGTTCTAGTGCAGATTCTACATCAACCAAAAGAGCCAATGTCTTAGTTGGATTGCATTGAACAGGCTAGTACCGTGTCTGATGGTATTGTCCAATGTTTTGCAGAACCATCGAGACATGGAAATATCCAGACTGGCTCAATTTAAATGGGACACCATTTACTTTCTACAATCAAAATTTGTTTTCAGATTGTTTTGTAATTTTGGCAAGCATACTCTTAAAACTTCTTGTCAATAGGGGGAGCTGTTTGCACTTTGTAATTATGACATTCCCAAATTAAACTGCCTCGTACTCAATTCTTACTAGTACAATATGCATATTATTATTACTATTGGATAGAAAACACTCTCTAGTTTCTAAAACCGTTTGAATTATATCTGTGAGTGAAACAGAACTGGACTTAGAGCAATTTTCCTATGTGGATGTGAGAATGCCAAATTTTCCAAGCTGCTCTGAGACCTGTGAATAACTCTGCCTGTCTTCTATTGGTTGAGATGCACTGCATACGCCTTCCCCTGGTTGTTAGCGAATAGGGAGACTTGAAATGGAGTCTCTACGTAGATCTCAAAGGTTATAAATGACTTGGCAAAGACATGTATCGTTCTTTTCCCCCTTCGCTCTGACGCACTGAGGACCTTGGCCCATTGTACTAGAAGCATCGGTTATAGATCTTAGACATTTCCGGCTGTGTTTTTATTTGATATAGGCTTTAAAGACATCATAATCTTGTTATTTTGAACCGAATTATATCAGTTTATGTCAGTATATTGCGATTTTCGGGTATTTATTTTCGTGGCGTTGTAGGAAGTTGGGTATCTCTAGCTCAAATGCTAATGTTTACTGCTAATTGCAACGTTGAAGAGGACGTTCTCCAACCTAGCAACGATTCTTTTGGACAAAGGACACCTTTCCCAAGATTCTGATGAGAGTTCATCAAAAAGTAAGAACTATTTATGCTGATAATTCGTTGTTCTGTTGAAAAAAGTCAAATGCATAAGCCGCCATTACTTGCAGTGCAGCCTTGCTTTATCGCAAGCTGAATTTTGAAGTAACGTTAATTTAAAAAATGTAACCTAGCGATTGCATTAAGAACTAATTTGTCTTTCAATTGCTGTCCAACCTGTATTCTTTTAGTCAAGTTTATGAATAGTTTTCGATTAGAATAGGTGCCTCTCCAAGATGGCGCCGGACAGATTGCTTGAGGTTTTGGACACTAATCACATTGTATAAGCACGATTTGTGCCGCTAAATATGCACATTTTCGAACAAACTCTATATGCATTGTGTAATATGATGTTATAGGACTGTCATCTGAAGAATTCTGAGAAGGTTAGTGAAAAAAGTAATATATTTTGGTGGTTTATACGTTATCGCTATTTTTGCCTTGAATCAATGCTGTTGTGATGTTTGCTATTGTGGTAAGCTAATATAACGCTATATTGTGTTTTCGCTGTAAAACACTTAGAAAATCTGAAATATTGGCTGGATTCACAAGATCTGTGTCTTTCATCTGCTGTACGCTGTGCATTTTTAAGAAATGTTTTATGATGAGTAATTAGCTAATACACGATGGTTTCTGTAGTTATTCTAGTCGCTTTGGTGAGAGTTGTGATAGTGGCTGCAATGGTAAACTATGATTTATACCTGAAATATGCAAATTTTTCTATCAAAACATATGCTATACAATAAATATGTTATCAGACTGTCATCTGATGAAGTTGTTTCTTGGTTAGTGGCTATTTATATCTTTATTTGGTCGAATTTGTGATAGCTACTGATGGAGTAAAAAAATGGTGGAGTAAAGAAGTGGTGTCTTTTGCTAACATGGTTAGCTAATAGATTTACATATTGTGTCTTCCCTGTAAAACATTTTAAAAATCAGAAATGATGGCTGGATTCACAAGATGTGTATCTTTCATTTGGTGTCTTGGACTTGTGATTTCATGAACATTTTATTATATGATATCCCTGTGGCTTTAGGCTAGGCTATGCTAGTCAGCTTGGGGGGGTGCTCCCGGATCCGGGTTTGTGAGGCGTTAGAGGTTTTAATCTGTTATTCACCAAGCATCCCTGTCCCTTAGTAATAGTAAATTGACCACTGATGATGTCATAGGGACCAACGCCAGACTGTCCTGTCAGACTTCACTGTCCAATCTTATTATGGATGACAGAGTCACCCAAAGTTGAGTTCATTTTCCTCCAAATAACATGGAGCCTCCCAGGAAAGGATGGGGAGAGATGAGTGTGTGTTGCGTGTGTGTGTGTTTGTCTGCACACATGCGTGCCTATATAAGTATGAGGACACAAAAATATGTTCCTCTTTAAAGTGGCCCCAAGATTATATTACTTTCGGTGTGGATGGGGGAAAATTGAGAAAATGATAAACAAATTAATGGAAAAATGATTTCCCATTCCAGCCACTGTCACAATGGGGGGAGAGGAGGCAATGGGCCAACTGCACGCTTATTTGTCTGAGCCAAGGCAGGGCTAGCTCATTACAAGTCTTTACCAATTTATCCAACATCACTCTCCCCTCATGGCTGACTAGGGACTCCTGTGGCAGATTACCTAAATGAACTCATCCTAATCTCAAATTAGAGTTAATTATGTTGTGAGCATACAATCCTCCGGCCAGGACGATAGCCTACATCCGCTCTCTGAGACAGCTGTGTGAATCGGATGCAGAGTACTGTAGGATTCATGGAAAAGGCTACACTGAGTGACCTTGACTAGAGGGATATTGTTAAATTAATAATTTATGTTTGTGTGAATGAGTTGGTTGGTTGATTGGAAGCAGGATGGACAATAGCATTGCAATAGGTCATGATATCCAATGGAAATCAATATAGCAGCTCACAACCCATGATTCAAACAGGCCAGGTTAAGGTGTTTGATCAGTGGTGTTGCCCAGCCCCACCCCCAGCCCACCCCAGCTCCAGCCCCAAACCAGCTCCACACCCAACTCCAGCCCCAAACCAGCTCCACACCCAACTCCAGCCCCATCCCCAGCTCAATTCCCAACTCCAGCCCCAACTCAGCTCCACACCCAACTCCAGCCCCATCCCCAGCTCAATCCCCAACTCCAGCCCCAGCTCCAACCCAGCTCCACACCCAACACCAGCCCCATCCCCAGCTCCACCCCCAGCTCCAACCCAGCTCCAGCTCCTACCTCAGCTCCAGACCAAGACCCAGACCCAGCTCCAGTCCCATCATACTATCACTGTCCCTCCATCCATAAGTAAGCCTGTCCCACCCCCCTGCCCCCTTCCCCCCAGGCATATATCCGCGCAATCCATTGGCCTAACTGGGGCCACCGGGCCCACTCCACCCAGAGTAGGGGAGACAAACACCCCCCTTCCATCACTCTTAACCGTCACTGAGCGCCACATAATTACATTTCAAAGACGGCAAGGTGCTGACAATCCAAATAAATAACAGTGCATGTAAATCTAGCCGCTGCGCATCTCACACCCATCTGTCACCGTCGACTCTTCCTCCTCCGACCGTCACCACGACCGCCATCACTCCCTCTCTTCCTCTCATCATCCCCATGTCTTCCCACACTTCCATTCCATCATTCTCTCATTCTCCCCAGGCTATTAGTGGCAATGCCTCAGTCACTGTTAGGAGTGATGGGAGGGGGGTGTTTGCCTCACCTTCTCGCGGTGCCCTCGCTGGGTATGGGCACCGGGGTATGGAGGGTGCAGAGTTGAGGAGCCAGGACCATAGAGAGTGATAGGAGTCAATGGAATGATGCTTGGAGTGATGGCTAGAGCAGGGGGGCATCGGCTGGGTATCAAAGGGCATCAGCTGTGTATCGGGGGGCATCGGCTGTGTATCGGGGGGCATCGGCTGGGTATCGGGGGACATCGGCTGGATATCGACGGAGTATTGGGGGGCATCGGTTGTGTATCGGGGGGCATCGGCTGGGTATCGGGGGGCATCGACTGGGTATCGGGGGGCATCGGCTGGATATCTGGGAACATCGGCTGGATATCTGGGAACATCGGCTGGGTATCGGGGGGCATCGACGGAGTATCGTGGGGCACCGTCTGGGTATCGGGGGGCATCGGCAGGGTATCGGGGGGCATCGGTTGTGTATCGGGGGGGCATCAGCTGGGTATCGGGGGGCATCGGCTGGGTATCGGGGGGCATCGGGAGCATCAGCTGGGTATCGCGGGGCATCGACTGGGTATCGGGGGGCATCGGGTGGGTATTGGGGCATCAGCTGGGTATCGGGGGGCATGGGCTGGGTATCGGGGGGCATGGGCTGGGTATCGGGGGGCATGGGCCGGGTATCGGGGGGCATGGGCCGGGTATCGGGGGGCATGGGCCGGGTATCGGGGGGCATCGGCTGGGTATCGGGGGGCATCGGCTGGGTATCGGGGGGCATCGGCTGGGTATCGGGGGGCATCGGCTGGGTATCGGGGGGCATCGGCTGGGTATCGGGGGGCATGGGCTGGGTATGGGGAGTTCATTAGGGAGTCCACACACCATAGAGATGTATTAGAGAGCTCAACTCAGTCACACTTTATCTGGATATTCCGGATAGTACATCTGCTCCACAGATGGTCATACTATCAGCTAACAATCTGCTGATAAGCAACGGCTTGCTAAGGTTACTGTTAAGGTTTGGGTTTAGAATAAGGGTAAGGGTTAACGTTAGGGTTAGGTTTAGAATAAGGGTAAGCGTTAACGTTAGGGTTAGGGTTAGAATAAGGGTTAAGGTTAGGGTTAGTATATAGTTAGTTGAAATGTTACTGATAGGCTAACGACTGGAGACTATAGTTTGTAGAGGATCTACAGATGGCCTGCCCTAATGTACCTCCTGGCCCATCCAAATAAAATATTAAAATATTGACCATTTATTTGACCGCCAACAGAAAGACCCATCAATCTCAGATAAAGCATCCGAGCGAAACAGCGCCCCTCTGTCTCAGTATGTATAGACCATGTATCTGATGCTGTCAGGACTAAAAGAGTATGGCATGACATTCTCTTTCAAGACCACATCAGAAACATGGGGCCACATACTGTAAGGCTGCCGTGTCAGTACATCGGATGTTATTTTTGGACTAACGTGCGAGAAACCTACTTTTTGAAGTGATTTGTTTTACAATCAGCTAAAAACATCATGACTGGTTGTGTTCATGCCACATTAAAAAGGTAGGCTAATACATTATTACAGTTCAACTACATGATATTATAAAACCCACAATAGAACTGCTAAAACACTCATTTGCTGCTCATGAATTTAAAAAAAATATTACACTGCCATTTTTAAAGTCATGCCCACTTCCGTCCTTGTCCTAAATAGGTCTATAATACACACTGTCATTATTAGGATCTTAATATCTGTCACGATCGTGTGGCGGATTGATGGACCAAAACGCAGCATTTGGAAAGTAAGCCATCTTCTTTTATTTTAAAAGATGACGAAAAATAAACACGAAACACTTAACCTGTTGGGGATGGGGGCGCTGTTTAGACTATTTATGCTAATGTGGCTAATTTTTTAAACGGCTTCCCACAAAATCCTTGATCGTACAATATGCATATTATTATTATTATTGGATAGAAAACAGTCTATAGTTTCTATAGGAGTTGAAATTTTGTCTCTAAGTGGAACAGAGCCCATTCTACAGCAATTTCCCTGACATGGAGTCAGATTTGAGAAACGTTGGCCACTTTTCTGAAGTCATTTAAAAGGGCTCTGTCGTTGCTATGACTATACGGACACTTCTTACGTCTTCCCCTGGATGCCTTTACGTGATGACGATTCCAACGGGCTCGATTGCTCGTTCACAGGCCCTACAAATGAAAAAAACCTTTAGCTAGCAAGTCTTTTCTTGCTGCGTAACGCGCGTGGAAGACACCGACCCTCTCCTGTTCCAAGCGTTAGTTTAGCCTGTTATATTTCTCCGGTCATCTTTTCACTCGTTATAGGAGTTACAAACATCACAAAGTAGTTAATTTAAAGCGTTTTATAGCAATTTATATCCGTTTAGTGCGATTTTGGGACTATTATTTTTGCAACGATGTGAAAAGTTGGACACGCTTTTCAGTTCATCCCGAACGTAGTTGACATTTCCACATGGCAAGAGGACAGCTTTCCACCAAAAGACGATTTCTCCCAAGAAAGGATCCTTTGCCCAAGATACTGATGGAAGAACAGCTCAAGGTAGGACATTTTTATTATGATAAATCGTGTTTCTGTCGAAACATTTTAGTGGCTTAGGACGCCATGTTTTTTGACGTAGCTTCGCTTGGCGCAAACTGTATTGAAAAGTAAGGATAAATTAAAAAATGTAATAACGCAATTGTATTAAGAATTAAATTGTCTATCAATCCCTGTCCACCCTATATTTTTTAGTCACGTTTATGAGTATTTATGTATAAGAGTAGATCACTGTCTAAGTGGCGCAAGGACGTTTTCTTTACCAGCTTGTCTACATTTCACATTGTCTAACCATGATTTTGGTGGCTAAATATAAACATTTTCGATCAAACTGTATATGCATGTTGTAATGTGATGTTACAGGAGTGTCATCGGAAGAATTCTGAGAAGGTTAGTGAAAAAATTAATATCTTTTGGCGATGTTGACTTTTATCGCTCACTTTGGCTAGAATCAATGCTGGGCTGCTAATTGCTATGTGCTAAGCTAATATAACGATTTATTGTGTTTTCGCTGTAAGACACTTAGAAAATCTGAAATATTGTCTGTATTCACAGGATCTGTGTCTTTCGATTCGTGTATGCTGTGTATTTTTACGAAATGTTTGATGATTAGTAGTTAGGTAAACACGTTGCTCATTGTAATTATTCTAGTCCATTTGTGATGGTGGGTGCAATTGTAAACTATGCCATATACCTGAAATATGCACTTTTTTCTAACAAAACCTATCCCATACCATAAATATGTTATCAGACTGTCATCTAATGAGTTTTTTTGTTGGTTAGGGGCTATAAATATCTTAGTTTAGCCGAATTGGTGATGGCTACTGGTGTTGGTGGACAAATAAAAGATGGTGGATTATGCTAATGTGTTTTTAGGTAATAGATGTACATCTTTACATATTGTGTCTTCCCTGTAAAACATTTTAAAAATCGGAAATGTTGACTGGATTCATAAGATCTGTGTCTTTCATTAGCTGTATTGGACTTTAATGTGTGAAAGTTAAATATTTTAAAAAAATATTTTTTTTGAATTTCGCGGCACTGGTTTTTCAGTGGGGGGGGGGGGGGGGGGGGTGCCGCTAGCGCCACGCTGATCCTAGACAGGTTAATACAAACTAACAAAACAACAAACGATCGTGAAGCTAATAAACGTCGTGCACATACAACAGGCTACAAACGTTCTGACATAGACAATTACTCACAACCAATGAGAGCCTATGGCTACCCTAAATAAGGCTCCCAATCAGAGACAACCGAAATCAGCTGTCTCTAATTGGGAACTCATTCAGGTAACCATAGACTCTCCTAGACAACTAAACATACATAGACAACACTAGACACATGTACTCCACACAAACCCATATACTATACCCAACAACCCCTTTACCATAAAAACACCCAAAACCAACAAAACACAAACATTCCCCATGTCACACCCTGACCTAACTAAAATAATAAAGAAAACAAAGAATACTAAGGCCAGGGCGTGACATAACCCCCCCCTTAAGGTGCGAACTCCGGGCGCACCATTACACAGTCTAGGGGAGGGTCTGGGTGGGCTTCCATCCACGGTGGCGGCTCCGGCTCTGGTTGTGGTCCCCACGTCACCACAGTCCCTAACCACCTCCTAGGCTTCCTCCAAATGACCCCCCTCCACATTAACCCCATTGCATTAAGGGGCAGTTCCGGACTAAGGGCCAGTACCAGGGTAAGGGGCAGTACCAGGGTCAGGGGCAGTACCAGGGTCAGGGGCAGTACCAGGGTAAGGGGCAGTACCAGGGTAAGGGGCAGTACCAGGGTAAGGGGCAGTACCAGGGTAAGGGGCAGCACCAGGGTAAGGGGCAGCACCAGGGTAAGGGGCAGCACCAGGGTAAGGGGCAGCTCCGGACTGAGGAATGGCAGCTTCGAACTGAGGGACTGCAGCTCCGGACTGAGGGACTGCAGCTCCGGACTGAGGGACTGCAGCTCCGGACTGAGGGACGGCCCATGGCTGGCTGACAGATCTGGCTGCTCATGGCTGGCTAACGGATCTGGCTGCTCATGGCTGGCTGACGGATCTGGCTGCTCATGGCTGGCTGACGGATCTGGCTGCTCATGGCTGGCTGACGGATCTGGCTGCTCATGGCTGGCTGACGGATCTGGCTGCTCATGGCTGGCTGACGGATCTGGCTGCTCATGGCTAGCTGACGGATCTGGCTGCTCATGGCTAGCTGACGGATCTGGCTGCTCATGGCTAGCTGACGGATCTGGCTGCTCATGGCTAGCTGACGGATCTGGCTGCTCATGGCTAGCTGACGGATCTGGCTGCTCATGGCTAGCTGACGGATCTGGCTGCTCATGGCTGGCTGACGGATCTGGCTGCTCATGGCTGGCTGACGGATCTGGCTGCTCATGGCTGGCTGACGGATCTGGCTGCTCATGGCTGGCTGGCGGATCTGGCTGCTCATGGCTGGCTGGCGGATCTGGCTGCTCATGGCTGGCTGACGGATCTGGCTGCTCATGGCTGGCTGACTGATCTGGCTGCTCCTGTCTGGTTGGCGGCTCTGGCAGATCCTGTCTGGTTGGCGGCTCTGGCAGATCCTGTCTGGTTGGCGGCTCTGGCAGATCCTGTCTGACGGACGGCTCTAGCGGCTCCTGTCTGGCTGGCGGCTCTAGCGGCTCCTGTCTGGCTGGCGGCTCAGTGGGCTCATGGCAGACGGGCGGCTTTGCAGGCTCATGGCAGACGGGCGGCTTTGCAGGCTCATTGCAGACGGATGGCTCAGATGGCGCTGGGGAGACGGATGGCTCAGATGGCGCTGGGGAGACGGATGGCTCAGATGGCGCTTGGCAGACGGGCAGTTCAGTCATCGCTGTGCAGACGGCAGACTCCTGCCGGCTGAGGCGCACTGTAGGCCTGGTGCGTGGTGCCGGGACTGGTGGCACCGGGCTGGGGACACGCATCTCAGGGCTAGTGCGGGGAGCAGCAACAGGACGCACAGGACTCTGGGGACACACAGGAGGCTTGGTGCGTGGTTTAGACACTGGTGGTAAAGGGCTGGAGACACGCACCATATAGCTAGTGCGTGGAGGAGGCACTGGTGGTACTGGGTTGGGGCGGGGAGGTGGCGCCGGAAATACCGGACCGTGCAGGCGTACTGGCTCCCTTGAACGCCGAGCCTGCCCAACCTTACCTGGTTGTATGCTCCCCGTCGCCTGACCAGTGCGGGGAGGTGGAATAACCCGCACCGGCCTATGTAGGCGAACCGGGGACACCATGCGTAAGGCTGGTGCCATGTACGCCGGCCCGAGGAGACGCACTGGTGACCAGATGCGTTGGGCCGGCTTCATGACATACGGCTCAACGCTCAGTCTAGCCCGGCCGATACGTGGAGCTGAAATGTACCGAACCGGGCTATGCACGCGTACAGGAGACACCGTGCGCTCTACTGCGTAACACGGTGTCTGCCCGTACTCTCGCTCTCCACGGTAAGTACAGGGAGTAGGCGCAGGTTTCCTACCTGACTTCGCCACACTCCCTTTAAGGCCCCCCCCCAAGAAATTTTTGGGTTGTACTCACGGGTTTCCAGCCTTGTCTCCGTGCTGCCTCCTCATATCGCCTCCTCTCGGCTTTAGCTGCCTCCAGCTCTTCACGAGGAAGGCGATATTCTCCCGGTTGAGCCCACGGCCCCTTACCATCCAGTATCTCCTCCCATGTCCATGAATCCTGTGTAGGTAGGTCCTGTTGCCGCTTTCCATGCCGCTTGGTCCTATAATGGTGAGTAATTCTGTCACGATCGTGTGGCGGATTGATGGACCAAAACGCAGCATTTGGAAAGTAAGCCATCTTCTTTTATTTTAAAAGATGACGAAAAATAAACACAAAACACTTAATACAAACTAACAAAACAACAAACGATCGTGAAGCTAATAAACGTCGTGCACATACAACAGGCTACAAACGTTCTGACATAGACAATTACTCACAACCAATGAGAGCCTATGGCTACCCTAAATAAGGCTCCCAATCAGAGACAACCGAAATCAGCTGTCTCTAATTGGGAACTCATTCAGGTAACCATAGACTCTCCTAGACAACTAAACATACATAGACAACACTAGACACATGTACTCCACACAAACCCATATACTATACCCAACAACCCCTTTACCATAAAAACACCCAAAACCAACAAAACACAAACATTCCCCATGTCACACCCTGACCTAACTAAAATAATAAAGAAAACAAAGAATACTAAGGCCAGGGCGTGACAATATCACAAACAGAACTGGTGTTATAGATAGTTTTAGGAGGGCATCATTTTTTGTAATGGTTTTCCCCATTGACCTCTTTTTCTGGACAGCTATATCCCGATAGCTGAAGATTTTATTTTTATTTATTTATTTCACCTTTATTTAACCAGGTAGGCAAGTTGAGAACAAGTTCTCATTTACAATTGCGACCTGGCCAAGATAAAGCAAAGCAGCGACACATACAACAACACAGAGTTACACATGGAGTAAAACAAACATACAGTCAATAATACAGTAGAAAAATAAATCTATATACAATGTGAGCAAGTGAGGTGAGATAAGGGAGGTGAAGGCAAAAAAAAGGCCATTGTGGCGAAGTAAATACAATCTAGCAAGTAAAACACTGGAATGGTAGATTTGCAGTGGAAGAATGTGCAAATTAGAGATAGAAATAATGGGGTGCAAAGGAGCAAAATAAATAAATCAATAAATACAGTAGGGAAAGAGGTAGTTGTTTGGGCTAAATTATAGATGGGCTATGTACAGGTGCAGTAATCTATGAGCTGCTCTGACAGCTGGTGCTTAAAGCTAGTGAGGGAAATAAGTGTTTCCAGTTTCAGTGATTTTTGTAGTGCCCAGTTGAAAATCCCCCAGATAATCACCTCGAAAGTGAACCTAAACCATATTGAAACTAATTTCACACATATAATAAGAGATTAAACCAATGAAGTAGGCTAAAGTATGATGGGGGAGAATGGATGAGTTGATGAGCGAGGGGAAGCGAATTACACCTTATTATGTTAATGACCAATTGTGAATGAAGAACAGGGCAGGCCATTCTATTCTAAGGATCTATTCTAATGTCCAAATGCTATCTACTCTGTTATCAGTCTACACGGGTTTACTTGGAGTCAACAGTGAGAGGGTGCGTCATTTACAATGATGGCAAGAAGACCAAGACGAATGGATGCACTCGTTAGCATTGCCACAAAATCTGAACGGAATAAATGAATCATGATGACATATGTGATGAGTATTCACCTCCGAGGCCTAAGCGCAAAAAAGCTAGAACTGTGAGCTTTGAGCAGGTGCCCACGCTGCCAACAAAATGAAACGGAGAGACGGGAGAGAAGATGGCATCGGTTGGAATAGAACAAGCCGGTGAGAATTCTACAGGCTATTATCAGCACAAAATGGCATCACTGAGGGAGCAGGAATTACATCTCAAGAAATATAATCAGCAGCGCACTGGACAGTTGTTTAGGCTACGTGACATGGACATGCATCAAGTGATACTTGATTGTTTTGACTGTTGTCATATCAACAGGCTACTGATGTTTTCATTGGTGTGGTTACAGTATTTATTCATGCTGTTGTTATAGAGAGATGTTTAGAACGGGTTCCAACACCAGTGATTCTGTTTCATAGATGTAACAAAGGCCCTCCACGAATACAACTTACTGAAGGCTTTATTTGATTTATTTATTTTAATATAGCCTATATCCACATAGGATGTCCTGTGAACAGATTTTGTCCCCCTATGGAAACCTAATGCCCGTCCAACGGATTCCTTCTGGCGCCAGCTAGAAAACGTGTTTTACGCATCTCCTATCTTTGTAATGGTGCTGCCCATGCTAAAACAGGCTTCGGTCCATTGTGCGCACTCTTGCCAACTCTATGATCACCAACATCCTGGTTTGTATATAACTAGTACACATGGGGTCATTCTATTCCCTTCCTTACAACATTATTGAATGACATGACATGTAGTGACTTATAGTGCTCTGGAGGGTAAAGCATGCATTTTTCCAGCTCTTATCTAAATTCTAAATTGATTATTAGAAAGTGTTCAGTCGTGAAAAAATATCTCAAGATACCTCAAAGTTCAATAAAGGTTGGATGAAATTCCTTTCTACAGACCAGATCAACATGAACCAAAGTCCATGCCAGATTAGGTAGAGAGAGCAGTGGCCAGTCAGGCCATATTGTCTAGGTCTAGACAGCACTGCAAAGGCTCCTGTCTGTAGTCTAGTGGAGGAGCAGCAAGGACAGAGAGGAGGGGAGACTTCTGTTTTGGGACATATGTCCTTCCCTGCTATCTCTCTGCTATCCATCAGGGAGTGACAGACCCTGACATAATATGACATTTGAAATGTCTTTATTATTTTGGATTTTTTGTGAGTGTAATGTTCACAGTTATTTTTTTGTTTATTTAACTTTTGTTTATTATCTATTTCACTTGCATTGGCAATGTAAACATATGTTTCCCATGACAATAAAGCCCTTGAATTGAATTGAAATTGAATTGATAGCAACCCTGTTCCATTCGGAAAGTGGTAGGGGCAGGGGCTTACCGCATCACATCCCTGTTCCATGCTCGCAGATTTGTTGACAGACTATGAGATAGATGCATGTACGGGGGGGGGGGGGAGGGGGGGACAGCTCTGCAGGGTGGGAGAGAAGAAGAGGGTGTGTGTGTGTCGGTGTGTGTGCATCCTTGCATACATGCATGCATGTACATCAATCAAATGTGTTTATAAAGCCCTTCTTACATCAGCTGATGTCACAAAGTGCTGTACAGAAACCCAGCCTAAAACCCCAACAGCAAGCAATGTAGGTGTAGAAGCATGTTTGCATGTATCAATCCCCATCATCAAGGCAACTACACCAAAAACAACATTCAAACTGATAAATCCTACCTAAGAAAAAAATCACAGCGGATAAATCATCTTGTTTCAAAATGTCTCCCGAGAGAGGCAACCTATGATGAGGATTTCAAAGGAAACCGCTGCCAAGGTTAGGGAACCCGCTTACTGGACCCTAGTGACCACGCGTGCACGCATACACAAACACACACACTCTCAAAAACACATACATTTGCGTATTGGGGAAGAGGAGCTGGGGCAGATGTATGGGGGTCTAGATGGGTTTAGCTACACAGCGGTTTGAGGTGACCTGCTGGGCAGGTGAGTGTATTTTGCAAACTGTGCAGATGCTTCTCACTGATGGGGGCATGGAGGGTGTGTGTGTGTTCCATTGATGACCATACCATGACAAACCTCCTCTGTATTGCACTTCATACCAACACGCTGACAAGCGGGACCGAGACTTTCCCACCTTTCATGGCCTGTTACACAAGTCCTCTGCAATAAACATGTTCCTACTGAGAGTGTTTAAACTGTTCCGACACCATATCCGAAAAGCCCAATCACATCTAACAAGCACACTAATGAACTATCCTCATTATATTCCCTTTAATCACGTAACACAATCTTGTAATTTGACACAGTTGATTTATCAAGGCTTTCCCTCTCCAGTGTTTAATAACCTGAGCATGTCACAGTATGGAATGTATAGTATGATGTTCTGCATGTAATGAGCTGCTTATCACACTAGCACTATACAGGCTGGAGAGACAGAGAGACAGAAAGGGTGGGGGATAGAGAGCGAGAGAGAGAGATGGAGGGGGGGGGGGGGGGTCTCTGCTGGAGCGTTAGTGTATGGCAAGCTGGTGGTCAAGGTGACAGTTGACTGTGTTTCACACCAGCCCCCCCCCCATCCCCCAAACACACACACACACACACATAAACACACTCATAACACAACTGTCATTTTCTCCCCTGTCCACGGCACAGAACATCCCGGAGCACATAGGAGTGTCCATGTCAGTGGTCCGTTATGCCCTCAGGGCTGTCAAGCCAACCTGAGAGTGTCAGTTTCATACAGCAGCCAGGCAGTGTCTCTCATGAGAGATGGACCAGGAAATGGACTCGAGCATCAATAATGCTCCTGTGAGCATTAACCATCTAGTGGTGTGTGTGTGTGTGTGTGTGTGTGTGTGTGTGTGTGTGTGTGTGTGTGTGTGTGTGTGTGTGTGTGTGTGTGTGTGTGTGTGTGTGTGTGTGTGTGTGTGTGTGTGTGTGTGTGTGTGTGTGTGTGTGTGTGTGTGTGCATGCGTGTCAGTGTGTGCATTTGTGTGTCTCTCTGTGTGTGTGTGTGTGTGTGCATGCGTGTCAGTGTGTGCATTTGTGTGTCTGTGTGTGTGTGTGTGTGTGTGTGTGTGTGTGTGTGTGTGTGTGTGTGTGTGTGTGTGTGTGTGTGTGTGTGTGTGTGTGTGTGTGTGTGTGTGTGTGTGTGTGTGTGTGTGTGTGTGTGTGTGTGTGTGTGTGTGTGCATGTCAGTGTGTGCATGCATGTCAGTGTGTGTGTGAGTGGCCAGAATATAAAAGTCCACCTCTGGGAAAACCATTTATAGGGAGAAGAAAATGATCCCTGAAAGGCTGGCGTGGTGAAGTCATGAGACATCATGCTTTTACAGATGTTTAAAGAAAGAAGGAGTTTGTGTACAAGACATGTGGAGAGTCAAGGGTCCATTATGGATAAAACGGTCAAGGTTTGATGTTCTACTCTAATGTGGTCTTCCATTCATGCTGCTTTATATATATATATATATATTTATGAAAGTATTTCAAGAAATCTGCCCTTCATAAAACCCATTTTGAATGTTATTTCACTTGAATGTGAATTTAACTCCACGTACCATCAAATAAAACCTTTCATCACCGACCTGCATGTTATCACAACCGACACCAACTCAGGAGTCAACACGTACATCAACCCAATAAAATACACTTTAACGCATCAATAGCAACAGACTACGCCCTGTCTTTAATTGAAAATTGAATGCTCTGCACAAGCTTCAAGAGAAGTTAGAAACCTCCAACTCGCTTCTCATCCACGGTGCTCCTGACTGCCTGTGTGAGAATGCAAAGAGAGGAGACCACTGACAACAGACGGAGCAGACGTTGGGAGGTGAGGTAAGCTTTCATTCACGTCAACAACACATAGCTTTGATTTCTCTGAAAAGAGTCTCTCTCTCGGTCTCTCTCTCTGCCGTTCTCCGGCTCTGTTTCTCTTTATTGCTCTCTCTCTTTCTGTCTCCTCTCTCTTTCTGTCTCCTCTCTCTTTCTGTCTCCTCTCTCTTTCTGTCTCCTCTCTCTTTCTGTCTCCTCTCTCTCTCTGTCTCTCTGTCTCTCTCTCTCTCTCTCTCTCTCTCTCTCTCTCTCTCTCTCTCTCTCTCTCTCTCTCTCTCTCTCTCTCTCTCTCTCTCTCTCTCTCTCTCTCTCTCTCTCTCTCTCTCTCTCTCTCTCTCTCTCTCTCTCTCTCTCTCTCTCTCTCTCTCTCTCTCTCTCTTTTTCTCTCTCTTTTTCTCTCTCTTTTTCTCTCTCCGTAAACGTACCTGAGCTACAGAGGGAGGCAGTATGATTGGAGATGAAAAGACAGAAGAACAGAAAGCAGAGCCGTCCAAAGTGACTACTGTCCAACGTCAAAGGCAATGTTTGGAAGACAGGTTGGCACGGTATGTTTTGTATAGGAGTGATATCAGCATCATGAGGAAACATATATATTACCTATATATCCTCCTATTGGACAATTATTTAAGAGATTGGTTTAGTTATTGATGACATAATTGTTTTCATCTATTGTTTGAGCATTGTAAAGAATGTCAGTCCGGTACACATTATTAAGGCTTTTAGAAATACATTTGAAACATTTCAAGGAAATCTCCGCCTAGTGCATGTATAAAATCAATTTACAATATATGAGCATCTAACACTAACGTCAGACGTCAGACAATTCCAGTAAAACTGAAACTCAAATGCAAACCATCCCTGTAGTAACCAGCGATACATCTCTCAACATCCATACTTTTGACCTTGTCCATCAAATGGACATATTTGGCCAATATTGAAGTAGCTATCATTTGTAGCCATCTGACATGTGTAACCCTTGGTGTAGAACTGGCCTTTGTGGACAGCCTGTAGTTATGTACCTAGTGACATGACACCAGTTAGGTGAACCAGTTAGGTGAATCAGTAAGGCCAGCAGCTCTGACAGAAGGACTGGTGACAGGACACCAGTTAGGTGAACCAGTAAGGCCAGCAGCTCTGACAGAAGGACTGGTGACAGGACACCAGTTAGGTGAACCAGTAAGGCCAGCAGCTCTGACAGAAGGACAGGTGACAGGACACCAGTTAGGTGAACCAGTAAGGCCAGCAGCTCTGACAGAAGGACTGGTGACAGGACACCAGTTAGGTGAAACAGTTAGGCCAGCAGCTCTGACAGAAGGACAGGTGGCAGGACACCAGTTAGGTGAACCAGTAAGGCCAGCAGCTCTGACAGAAGGACAGGTGACAGGACACCAGTTAGGTGAACCAGTTAGGCCAGCAGCTCTGACAGAAGGACTGGTGACAGGACACCAGTTAGGTGAACCAGTAAGGCCAGCAGCTCTGACAGAAGGACTGGTGACAGGACACCAGTTAGGTGAACCAGTAAGGCCAGCAGCTCTGACAGAAGGACTGGTGACAGGACACCAGTTAGGTGAACCAGTTAGGTGAACCAGTTAGGCCAGCAGCTCTGACAGAAGGACTGGTGACAGGACACCAGTTAGGTGAACCAGTAAGGCCAGCAGCTCTGACAGAAGGACAGGTGACAGGACACCAGTTAGGTGAACCAGTAAGGCCAGCAGCTCTGACAGAAGGACAGGTGACAGGACACCAGTTAGGTGAACCAGTTAGGCCAGCAGCTCTGACAGAAGGACTGGTGACAGGACACCAGTTAGGTGAACCAGTAAGGCCAGCAGCTCTGACAGAAGGACTGGTGACAGGACACCAGTTTGGTGAACCAGTAAGGCCAGCAGCTCTGACAGAAGGACTGGTGACAGGACACCAGTTAGGTGAACCAGTTAGGTGAACCAGTTAGGCCAGCAGCTCTGACAGAAGGACTGGTGACAGGACACCAGTTAGGTGAACCAGTAAGGCCAGCAGCTCTGACAGAAGGACAGGTGACAGAACACCAGTTAGGTGAACCAGTAAGGCCAGCAGCTCTGACAGAAGGACAGGTGACAGGACACCAGTTAGGTGAACCAGTTAGGCCAGCAGCTCTGACAGAAGGACAGGTGGCAGGACACCAGTTAGGTGAACCAGTTAGGCCAGCAGCTCTGACAGAAGTACAGGTGACAGGACACCAGTTAGGTGAACCAGTAAGGCCAGCAGCTCTGACAGAAGGACTGGTGACAGAACACCAGTTAGGTGAACCAGTAAGGCCAGCAGCTCTGACAGAAGGACAGGTGGCAGGACACCAGTTAGGTGAACCAGTAAGGCCAGCAGCTCTGACAGAAGTACAGGTGACAGGACACCAGTTAGGTGAACCAGTTAGGTGAACCAGTAAGGCCAGCAGCTCTGACAGAAGGACAGGTGACAGGACACCAGTTAGGTGAACCAGTTAGGCCAGCAGCTCTGACAGAAGGACTGGTGACAGGACACCAGTTAGGTGAACCAGTAAGGCCAGTAGCTCTGACAGAAGGACTGGTGACAGGACACCAGTTAGGTGAACCAGTAAGGCCAGCAGCTCTGACAGAAGGACTGGTGACAGGACACCAGTTAGGTGAAACAGTTAGGCCAGCAGCTCTGACAGAAGGACAGGTGACAGGACACCAGTTAGGTGAACCAGTTAGGCCAGCAGCTCTGACAGAAGGACAGGTGACAGGACACCAGTTAGGTGAACCAGTTAGGCCAGCAGCTCTGACAGAAGGACAGGTGACAGGACACCAGTTAGGTGAACCAGTAAGGCCAGCAGCTCTGACAGAAGGACTGGGAAAAGCAACAGGGTTCTTTTGTCCACTATACAGATCTTGGCAGCTGTAGAATATGTGGCTATAGGACATTATTGAAGAGTTTGCTCGACAATGCATCATTTCAAGTGCACTTAACATGGTGTAATGCCGCAGACTTCTCCACATACAGCACTGACACGGCCCTTACACTGCATTGAAATGGAATGCGTCATGTGGGACATCGTCATGTATAGCCATCACATTATGCAATTGATGTCAAGAAAGCCAACAGAGAGGAGGGATACGCCGGTCAATGCCATTGATTCAACATGGGTTGGAATTTCATCCCTCTCTGATAACCATCACTACTGTGTAGCTCAGAAAGAGAAGTCTGATGATTTCAAAGTGTGGAGAATGATGAGAGAGAACGTAGAGAGAGAGAGAGAGAGAACGTAGAGAGAGAGAGAGAGAGAGAACGTAGAGAGAGAGAGAGAACGTAGAGAGAGAGAGAGAGAGAGAACGTAGAGAGAGAGAGAGAGAGAGAACGTAGAGAGAGAGAGAGAGAGAGAACGTAGAGAGAGAGAGAGAGAGAGAACGTAGAGAGAGAGAGAGAGAGAGAACGTAGAGAGAGAGAGAGAGAGAGAACGTAGAGAGAGAGAGAGAGAGAGAACGTAGAGAGAGAGAGAGAGAGAGAACGTAGAGAGAGAACGTAGAGAGAGAGAGAGAACGTAGAGAGAGAGAGAGAACGTAGAGAGAGAGAGAGAGAGAGAGAGAACGTAGAGAGAGAGAGAGAGAGAGAGAGAACGTAGAGAGAGAGAGAGAACGTAGAGAGAGAGAGAGAACGTAGAGAGAGAGAGAACGTAGAGAGAGAGAGAACGTAGAGAGAGAGAGAACGTAGAGAGAGAGAGAACGTAGAGAGAGAGAGAGAGAGAGAGAGAGAGAGAGAGAGAGAGAGAGAGAGAGAGAGAGAGAGAGAGAGAGAGAGAGAGAGAGAGAGAGAGAGAGAGAGAGAGAGGATATGCTGGTCAACGCCTACCTGAGTTTCTGCTGTCTCATCCTATTATCACATCTATCCCCCAATGCTTCAATAGGTATAACAGCAGCAGCATTGGAAGTACAGTTAAACTCCCATTTGCACAATGTTAACAGCCAAAAGAAAAACACAATCAAAGAGTTACTACTGAGACCAGCAGCTTCAGTACAAGCATGCTCCACACCCGTCAACCAATACCCTTAGTCATGCTCCCCACCAGTCAACCAATACCCCTAGTCATGCTCCACACCAGTCAACCAATACCCTTAGTCATGCTCCACACCAGTCAACCAATACCCCTAGTCATGCTCCACACCAGTCAACTAATGCCCTTAGTCATGCTCCACACCAGTCAACCAATACCCTTAGTCATGCTCCACAGCCAATCAACCAATACCTTGAGTCAAGCACAGCCAATCAACCAATACATTTTGTCATGCACAGCCAATCAACCAATACCTTCAGTCAAGCACAGCCAATCAACCAATACCTTCAGTCAAGCACAGCCAATCAACCAATACCTTCAGTCAAGCACAGCCAATCAACCAATACCTTCAGGCAAGCACAGCCAATCAACCAATACCTTCAGTCAAGCACAGCCAATCAACCAATACCTTCAGGCAAGCACAGCCAATCAACCAATACATTCAGGCAAGCACAGCCAATCAACCAATACCTTCTGTCAAGCACAGCCAATCAACCAATACCTTCAGTCAAGCACAGCCAATCAACCAATACCTTCAGTCAAGCACAGCCAATCAACCAATACCTTCAGGCAAGCACAGCCAGTCAACCAATACCTTCAGGCAAGCACAGCCAATCAACCAATACCTTCAGGCAAGCACAGCCAATCAACCAATACCTTCAGGCAAGCACAGCCAATCAACCAATACCTTCAGGCAAGCACAGCCAATCAACCAAGCACAGACAAAATGGTGGGTTTAACGTACATCTCATCCTCAGGCGTGTACCCAGTCTTCCTAGGCTGAAGGTAGTGCGGTGAGTAGGGTAGTGAGCTCTGCAGTGTTAGTAACTGACAGACCAGCTGCTGCAGCAGAATGAAGGGATCCTCTTTACAATCCCACTGACATCCTGCATGTTCAACTGGCATTAACTTGACATAATGCCATATTAACTGCAGATCTGCTCACATCATTCTAAATCTTTTCTTTGGACATTACAATATCTAGACGACAATATGACGCAAAAGAAGCTCATGCAACATAACAGTAATTTAATAACACTGCAAATATAATGCTAATGGGAATATAATGATTTTATCGCACAATATAATATCAAAGTAAGAATATTATGATGATAAGAGAAACTGTGGGCGCTTCTTTTTGGGGTCAATTTAAACATTGCTGGCTAATGTGTTCAAGCCCTCGGCACATACAGCCTAGACAGCATTACAGAATAAGGGAATGTTTACCCTGTCAAATGATCTCTTTCTCTCCCCCAAGCCCTGTCCCTTTCTCTTTCACTCGCTCTCTCTCTGTCTCTTTTCATGTCTCTCTCTGTCCGTCTCTCTCTCACTCTCTCTCTCTCTGTCTCTTTTTATGTCTCTCTCTCTGTCCGTCTCTCTCTCTCTGTCTGTCTCTCTTTATGTCTCTCTCTCTGTCTGTTTCTCTCTCTGTCTGTTTCTCTCTCACTCTCTCTCTCTCTGTCTCTCTTTATGTCTCTCTCTGTCTCTCAATTCAATTCAATTCAATTCAATTTGCTTTATTGGCATGACGTAACAATGTACATATTGCCAAAGCTTATTTACAATATAAAAATGAGAATCAAAATGGTCAACGGGACAACAGTAACAACAATAACTAAGTGTCAGAATAACCTTACATTCAACAATAACAATAAACATACAGTAGAGTACATGTGCAGGTTGATTGGTCTGTCAGACACTGTCCCTCAACTTATGGCAGGCAGCAATGTAGTGCGCTGCCAACCCACAGCTCTCTGCGTCCTCCCCCAACAGGACGGGTAGCCTATCCTCATCAGAGAGGTCTTTGAAACCTTGAATAAGAGTTTCAAATTTGGGGAAATGACACTCTCTAATTGTTTTATATTTTTGACATTTTGTCAGGAAATGCAGCTCTGTCTCAGGTTCTGCTATTGTGCAGTGGTTGCACAGCCTTTCCTCTACAGGGAGCCAGGTTTTCCTGTGTCTACCCTTCTCAATGGCAAGGCTGTGCTCACTGAGCCTGTACTTTTTCAAGGTTTTTCTAAGCTTTTGATCAGTAACCATAGTCAAATAGTTAGCCACGGTGTACTGTCGATTTAGGGCCAGATAGCACTGCATTTTGCTCTGTGCTTGTGCTTGTGTTTCCCAATAAGTAATGTAGTTTTGTTTTGACTGTGTTGTAATTTGGTTTATTCTGATTGATTGGATGTTCTGGTCCTGAGGCTTCAGTGTGTTAGTAGAACAGGTTTGTGAACTCAGCCCCAGGACCAGCTGGATGAGGGGACTCTTTTCTTTGCTCAGCTCTTGGTATTGCAGGGCTTGGTAGTGATATGAGAGGGGGTCACTGTATTTTAGATGTTTCCAAAACTTAATTGCTCTTTTTTGAGTTTTTATTATTAGTGGATATTTGCCTAATTCTGCCCTGCATGCATTGTTTGTAGTTTTCCTCTGGACATGTAGGAGAATCTTACAGAACTCTGCATGCAGGGTTTCAATGGGATGTTTGTCCCATTTGATGAAATCTTGTTTTGCAAGTGGACCCCACACCTCGCTGCCATAAAGTGCAATTGGTTCAATGACATATTCAATTAGTTTTAGCCAAATTTTAACAGGTATTTCAATTTGAATTTGCTTTTTAATTGCGTAGAATGCCCTGCGTGCTTTCTCTCTCAGTTCATTCACTGCCTCATTAAGGTGTCCAGTTGAGCTTATTTTTAAACCTAAGTAATTGTAGTGTGTGCAGTACTCTATATATTTTGTACCAATTGAGAACTTTGGTCTAATTCCCTGAGATCTGGATCTTCTCTGGAAAATCATTATTTTAGTCTTTTTGGGGTTTACTGCCAGGGCCCAGGTCTGGCAGTACTGCTCTAGCAGATCCAGGCTCTGCTGTAGGCCATGTGCTGTGGGTGACAGCAGGCATAGGTCATCTGCGAAGAGTAGGCATTTAACCTCTGAATTATGGAGACTAACACCAGGGGCTGGGGATTTTTCTAGAATAGTGGCCAATTCGTTGATGTAAATATTGAAGAGTGCAGGGCTCAGATTATAACCCTGACGAAGGCCCTCTTTAAGGTCTCTCTTTATGTCTCTCTCTCTGTCCATCTCTCGCTCACTCTCTCTGTCTCTCTCTGTGTATCTCTCTGTCTGTCTGTCTCTCTCTCACTCTCTCTCTCTATCTGTCTCTCTTTATGTCTCTCTCTCTGTCCGTCTCTCTCTCTCTATCTGTCTCTCATTATGTCTCCCTCTCTGTCCGTCTCTCTCCCCTGTCTCTCTTTGTCTCTCTCTCTGTCTCTCTTTATGTCTCTCTCTCTGTCCATCTCTCTCTCACTCTCTCTGTCTCTCTCTATGTATCTCTCTGTCTGTCTGTCTGTCTCTCTCTCACTCTCTCTCTCTATCTGTCTCTCTTTATGTCTTCCTCTCTGTCCGTCTCTCTCTGTCTCTCTTTATGTCTCTCTCTCTGTCCGTCTCTCTCTCTCTATCTGTCTCTCATTATGTCTCCCTCTCTGTCCGCCTCTCTCCCCTGTCTCTCTTTGTCTCTCTCTCTCTGTCCGTCTCACTCTCTCTGTCTTTCTCTCTCTCTGTCAGACCTGTTTGTCTTTCTTGCGAATTTATGTCAGGCCCCTAGTCTCCGGGTCTGGAGCGTGAAGTTATAAACTCTGCTGGTTGGCTACTGCATAGAAACCTAGCGGTGCCAAAAGCACTAGTCTGCCATTGAAAGCCTATGTAAATGACGACTCATTTTAGTGCTAAAATGTGTTTATTATGATCAAGTTCGATCCTTAAGGTGAATTATTTAAATAGTGATCCATTCTGACTACTACATTTGACGTCACACCGGACGACGTGCTGCGAGGAGCAACGAGGAGCTACAAGGAGCCTCCCACCCAAATGGGTTGACTCTCTCAGGCAGGATGAAAACAACTAAATCGACCATGATCCTTTGCTAGTTATGGCCACTTTCACCATGATCCTTAGAGAGTTTTCCATAATAATACATGAGTGACGTCAGCTCCACCACTAGCTACTGGTTTTGATGTCTATGCTCTGTCTTTATCTCAAAATCCTGCTCACCTAGCCCTGCAACTCTCCAATCTTCCTCTCTCTCCCCCCAGGCCTGCCCATCTCCCCTCATCCTCTCTGTTTCTATCTCTTTCTCTCCCCAGGCCTGTCCTTATCACATCTTCCTCTCCCTCTCCCCAAGCCTGCCCATCTCCCCTCATCCTCTCTGTTTCTATCTCTTTCTCTCCCCAGGCCTGTCCTTATCACATCTTCCTCTCCCTCTCCCCAAGCCTGCCCCTCTCCCCGCATCCTCTCTCTCTCTCCCCACGCCTGATAATCTCCACTCATCCTCTCTCTCTCTTCCCAGGCCAGTTAGTGTCCCGTCTTCCTCTCTCTCTGTCCCGTGGCCTGCCCATCTCCCTCTCTCTCTCCCCAGGCCTGCCCCTCTACCCTCATCCTCTCCATCTCTCTCTCTTCTCAGGCCTGTCCCAGTCCCGTCCTCCTATCTCTCTCTTCCCAGTTCTGTCCCTCTCCGCTCTTCCTCTCTCCCCAGGTCTGCCCCTCTCTCCTCATCCTCTGTCTCACCTTGCCCTCTCTCCCCTCTTCATTTCACTCTCTCTCTCTCCAGCCCCAGACCTCTCTCGTGTCCATGTCCTAGCTAAACAGTAGAAGAGGCAGACAGGTAGTTGACTATGCAGACAGATAGTTGACTATGCAGACAGATAGTTGACTATGCAGACAGATAGTTGACTATGCAGGCATGTAGTTGACTATGCAGACAGGTAGTTCACTAAGCAGACAGGTAGTTGCCTATGCAGACAGGTAGTTGCCTATGCAGACAGGTAGTTGCCTATGCAGACAGGTAGTTGCCTATGCAGACAGATAGTTGACTATGCAGACAGGTAGTTGACTATGCAGACAGGTAGTTCACTATGCAGAATGGTAGTTCACTATGCAGACAGATAGTTGACTATGCAGACATGCGGTTGACTATGCAGACAGATAGTTGACTATGCAGACATATAGTTGACTATGCAGACAGGTAGTTGACTATGCAGACAGATAGTTGACTATGCAGACAGGTAGTTCACTATGCAGACAGATAGTTGACTATGCAGAAAGTTAGTTGACTATGCAGACAGTTAGTTGACTATGCAGACAGATAGTTGACTATGCAGACAGATAGTTGACTACGCAGACAGATAGTTGACTATGCGGACAGATAGTTAACTATGCAGACAGATAGTTGACTATGCAGACAGGTAGTTGCCTATACAGAAAGGTAGTTTACTATGCAGACAGATAGTTGACTATGCAGACAGATAGTTGACTACGCAGACAGATAGTTGAATATACAGACAGATAGTTGACTATGCAGGCAGGTAGTCGAATATACAAACAGGTAGGTGACTATAGAGACATGTAGTTGACTATGCAGGCAGATAGTTGACTATGCAGACATGTAGTTAACTATGCAGACATGTATTTGACTATGCAAACAGATAGTTCACTATGCAGAAAGGTAGTTGACTATGCAGACAGATAGTTGCTTATGCAGACAGATAGTTGACTATGCAGACAGATAGTTGACTATGCAGACAGATAGTTGACTATGCAGACAGATAGTTGACTATGCAGACAGATAGTTGAAATTGCAGACAGGTAGTTGACTATAGAGACATGTAGTTGACTATGCAGACAGATAGTTGACTATGCAGACAGGTAGATGACTATGCAGACATGTAGTTGACTATGCAGACAGATAGTTGACTATGCAGACAGATAGTTGACTATGCAGACAGGTAGTTGACTATGCAAACATGTAGTTAACTATGCAGACAGATAGTTGACTATGCAGACAGATAGTTGACTATGCAGACAGGTAGTTGCCTATACAGAAAGGTAGTTGACTATGCAGACAGATAGTTGCTTATGCAGACAGATAGTTGACTATGCAGACAGATAGTTGACTATGCAGACAGATAGTTGACTATGCAGACAGATAGTTGACTATGCAGACAGATAGTTGAAATTGCAGACAGGTAGTTGACTATAGAGACATGTAGTTGACTATGCAGACAGATAGTTGACTATGCAGACAGGTAGATGACTATGCAGACATGTAGTTGACTATGCAGACAGATAGTTGACTATGCAGACAGATAGTTGACTATGCAGACAGGTAGTTGACTATGCAAACATGTAGTTAACTATGCAGACAGATAGTTGACTATGCCGACAGATAGTTGACTATGCAGACAGGTAGTTGCCTATACAGAAAGGTAGTTGACTATGCAGACAGATAGTTGATTATGCAGACAGATAGTTGACTATGCAGACAGGTAGTTGACTATGCAGACAGGTAGTTGACTATGCAGACAGATAGTTGACTATGCAGACAGATAGTTGACTATGCAGTCAGGTAGTTGACTATGCAGACAGATAGTTGACTATGCAGACAGAGAGTTGACTATGCATACAGATAGTTGACTATGCACACAGATAGTTGACTTTGCAGACAGGTAGTTGACTATGCAGACAGATAGTTGACTATGCAGACAGGTAGTTGACTATGCAGACAGATAGTTGACTATGCAGACAGATAGTTGACTATGGAGCCAGATAGTTGACTATGCAGACAGGTAGTTGACTATGCAGACAAATAGTTGACTATGCAGACAGATAGTTGACTATACAGACAGATAGTTGACTATGCAGACAGGTAGTTAACTATGCAGACAGATAGTTGACTATGCAGACAGGTAGTTGACTATGCAGACAGATAGTTGCCTATGCAGACAGATAGTTGCCTATACAGAAAGGTAGTTGACTATGCAGACAGATAGTTGACTATGCAGACAGATAGTTGACTATGCAGACAGATAGTTGGCTATGCAGACAGATAGTTGACTATGCAGACAGATAGTTGACTATGCAGACAGATAGTTGACTATGCAGACATGTAGTTGACTATGCAGACATGTAGTTGACTATGCAGACAGATGTTTGACTATGCAGACAGGTAGTTGCCTATGCAGACAGATAGTTGACTATGCAGACAGATAGTTGGCTATGCAGACATGTAGTTGACTATTTAGACATGTAGTTGACTATGCAGACAGATAGTTGACTATGCAGACAGATAGTTGACTATGCAGACATGTAGTTGACTATGCAGACATGTAGTTGACTATGCAGACATGTAGTTGCCTATACAGAAAGGTAGTTGACTATGCAGACAGATAGTTGACTATGCAGACAGATAGTTGACTATGCAGACAGATAGTTGGCTATGCAGACAGGTAGCCGACTATGCCGACAGGTAATTAACTATGCAGACAGATGGTTGACTATGCAGACAGCTAGTTGACTATGCAGACAGATAGTTGACTATGCAGACAGGAAGTTGACTATGCAGACAGGTAGTTGACTATGCAGACAGGAAGTTGACTATGCAGACAGGTAGTTGACTATGCAGACAGGTAGTTGCCTATGCAGACAGGTAGTTGCCTATGCAGACAGGTAGTTGCCTATGCAGACAGATAGTTGACTATGCAGACAGGTAGTTGACTATGCAGACAGGTAGTTCACTATGCAGAATGGTAGTTCACTATGCAGACAGATAGTTGACTATGCAGACATGCGGTTGACTATGCAGACAGATAGTTGACTATGCAGACAGATAGTTGACTATGCAGACAGGTAGTTGACTATGCAGACAGATAGTTGACTATGCAGACAGGTAGTTCACTATGCAGACAGATAGTTGACTATGCAGAAAGTTAGTTGACTATGCAGACAGTTAGTTGACTATGCAGACAGATAGTTGACTATGCAGACAGATAGTTGACTACGCAGACAGATAGTTGACTATGCGGACAGATAGTTAACTATGCAGACAGATAGTTGACTATGCAGACAGGTAGTTGCCTATACAGAAAGGTAGTTTACTATGCAGACAGATAGTTGACTATGCAGACAGATAGTTGACTACGCAGACAGATAGTTGAATATACAGACAGATAGTTGACTATGCAGGCAGGTAGTCGAATATACAAACAGGTAGGTGACTATAGAGACATGTAGTTGACTATGCAGGCAGATAGTTGACTATGCAGACATGTAGTTAACTATGCAGACATGTATTTGACTATGCAAACAGATAGTTCACTATGCAGAAAGGTAGTTGACTATGCAGACAGATAGTTGCTTATGCAGACAGATAGTTGACTATGCAGACAGATAGTTGACTATGCAGACAGATAGTTGACTATGCAGACAGATAGTTGACTATGCAGACAGATAGTTGAAATTGCAGACAGGTAGTTGACTATAGAGACATGTAGTTGACTATGCAGACAGATAGTTGACTATGCAGACAGGTAGATGACTATGCAGACATGTAGTTGACTATGCAGACAGATAGTTGACTATGCAGACAGATAGTTGACTATGCAGACAGGTAGTTGACTATGCAAACATGTAGTTAACTATGCAGACAGATAGTTGACTATGCAGACAGATAGTTGACTATGCAGACAGGTAGTTGCCTATACAGAAAGGTAGTTGACTATGCAGACAGATAGTTGCTTATGCAGACAGATAGTTGACTATGCAGACAGATAGTTGACTATGCAGACAGATAGTTGACTATGCAGACAGATAGTTGACTATGCAGACAGATAGTTGAAATTGCAGACAGGTAGTTGACTATAGAGACATGTAGTTGACTATGCAGACAGATAGTTGACTATGCAGACAGTTAGATGACTATGCAGACATGTAGTTGACTATGCAGACAGATAGTTGACTATGCAGACAGATAGTTGACTATGCAGACAGGTAGTTGACTATGCAAACATGTAGTTAACTATGCCGACAGATAGTTGACTATGCCGACAGATAGTTGACTATGCAGACATGTAGTTGCCTATACAGAAAGGTAGTTGACTATGCAGACAGATAGTTGATTATGCAGACAGCTAGTTGACTATGCAGACAGGTAGTTGACTATGCAGACAGGTAGTTGACTATGCAGACAGATAGTTGACTATGCAGACAGATAGTTGACTATGCAGTCAGGTAGTTGACTATGCAGACAGATAGTTGACTATGCAGACAGGTAGTTGACTATGCAGACAGATAGTTGACTATGCAGACAGATAGTTGACTATGGAGCCAGATAGTTGACTATGCAGACAGGTAGTTGACTATGCAGACAAATAGTTGACTATGCAGACCGATAGTTGACTATACAGACAGATAGTTGACTATGCAGACAGGTAGTTAACTATGCAGACAGATAGTTGACTATGCAGACAGGTAGTTGACTATGCAGACAGATAGTTGCCTATGCAGACAGATAGTTGCCTATACAGAAAGGTAGTTGACTATGCAGACAGATAGTTGACTATGCAGACAGATAGTTGACTATGCAGACAGATAGTTGACTATGCAGACAGATAGTTGGCTATGCAGACAGATAGTTGACTATGCAGACAGATAGTTGACTATGCAGACATGTAGTTGACTATGCAGACATGTAGTTGACTATGCAGACAGATGTTTGACTATGCAGACAGGTAGTTGCCTATGCAGACAGATAGTTGACTATGCAGACAGATAGTTGGCTATGCAGACATGTAG
>NC_074675.1:46721987-46726987 GCF_029448725.1 Salvelinus fontinalis
CAGAGAGTGGAGGATAGGGGGGAGAGTGGAGGATAGGGGAGAGGAGAGGGGGGAGAGTGGAGGATAGGGGGGAGAGTGGAGGATAGGGGGGAGAGTGGAGGATAGGGGGGGAGAGTGGAGGATAGGGGGGGAGAGTGGAGGATAGGGGGGGAGAGTGGAGGATAGGGGGGAGAGTGGAGGATAGGGGAGGAGAGTGGAGGATAGGGGGAGGAGAGTGGAGGATAGGGGAGGAGAGTGGAGGATAGGGGGAGGAGAGTGGAGGATAGGGGAGGAGAGTGGAGGATAGGGGGAGGAGAGTGGAGGATAGGGGGAGGACGAGTGGAGGATAGGGGAGGAGAGTGGAGGATAGGGGGAGGAGAGTGGAGGATAGGGGAGGAGAGTGGAGGATAGGGGGGAGAGTGGAGGATAGGGGGGAGAGTGGAGGATAGGGGGGAGAGTGGAGGATAGGGGGGAGAGTGGAGGATAGGGGGGGAGAGTGGAGGATAGGGGGGAGAGTGGAGGATAGGGGGGGAGAGTGGAGGATAGGGGGGAGAGTGGAGGATAGGGGGGGAGAGTGGAGGATAGGGGGGAGAGTGGAGGTAGGGGGAGTGGAGGATAGGGGGGAGAGTGGAGGATAGGGGGAGGAGAGTGGAGGATAGGGGGAGGAGAGTGGAGGATAGGGGGGAGAGTGGAGGATAGGGGGGGAGAGTGGAGGATAGGGGGGAGAGTGGAGGATAGGGGGGAGAGTGGAGGATAGGGGGGAGAGTGGAGGATAGGGGAGGAGAGTGGAGGATAGGGGGGGAGAGTGGAGGATATGGAGGAGAGTGGAGGATAGGGGGGGAGAGTGGAGGATAGGGAGGAGATAGGAGGAAGAGGGGGAGGAGAGTGGAGGATAGGGGAGGAGATATGAGGAAGAGGGGTAGGAGAGTGGAGGATAGGGGCGGAGATAGGTGGAAGAGGGGGAGGAGAGTGGAGGATAGGGGAGGAGATAGGAGGAAGAGGGGGAGGAGAGTGGAGGATAGGGGAGGAGATAGGAGGAAGAGGGGGAGGAGAGTGGAGGATAGGGGAGGAGATAGGTGGAAGAGGGGAGGAGCGTGGAGGATAGGGGAGGAGAGTGGAGGATAGGGGAGGAGAGTGGAGGATAGAGGAGGAGATAGGAGGATAGGGGAGTAGATAGGAGGAAGAGGGGAGGAGAGTGGAGGATAGGGGGGGAGAGTGGAGGATAGGGGAGGAGAGTGGAGGATAGGGGGAGGAGAGTGGAGGATAGAGGGGAAGAGGGGGAGGAGAGTGGAGGATAGGGGGAGGAGAGTGGAGGATAGAGGAGGAGATAGGAGGAAGAGGGGGAGGAGAGTGGAGGATAGGGGGGGATGGAGGATAGGGGGAGGGTGGAGGATAGGGGGAGGAGAGTGGAGGATAGAGGGGGAGTGGAGGATAGGGGGGGAGAGTGGAGGATAGGGGGAGGAGATAGGAGGAAGAGGGGGAGGAGAGTGGAGGATAGGGGGGGAGTGGAGGATAGGGGAGGAGAGTGGAGGATAGAGGAGGAGATAGGAGGAAGAGGGGGAGGAGAGTGGAGGATAGGGGGGGAGTGGTGGAGGATAGGGGGAGGAGAGTGGAGGATAGAGGAGGAGATAGGAGGAAGAGGGGGAGGAGATTGGAGGATAGGGGGGGAGTGGAGGATAGGGGAGGAGAGTGGAGGATAAGGGAGGAGAGTGGAGGATAGGGGAGGAGAGTGGAGGATAGGGGAGGAGAGTGGAGGATAGGGGGAGGGGAGGATAAGGGAAGGATAGAGGGAGGAGAGTGAAGGATAGGGGGAGAGTGGAGGATAGGGGAGGAGAGTGGAGGATAGGGGAGGATAGGGGGGAGAGTGAAGGACATGGGAGGAGAGTGGAGGATAGGGGGGAGAGTGGAGGATTTGGGAGGAGAGTGGAGGATAGGGGGGAGAGTGGAGGATAGGGGAGGTGATAGGAGGAAGAGGGGGAGGAGAGTGGAGGATAGGGGAGGAGATAGGAGGAAGAGGGGGAGGAGAGTGGAGGATAGGGGAGGAGATAGGAGGAAGAGGGGGAGGAGAGTGGAGGATAGGGGCGGAGATAGGAGGATAGGGGGGAGAGTGGAGGAGAGTGGAGGATAGGGGGGAGAGTGGAGGATAGGGGGAGGAGAGTGGAGGATAGGGAAGGAGATAGGAGGATAGGGAAGGAGATAGGAGGATAGGGGGGAGAGTGGAGGATAGGGGAGGAGAGTGGAGGATACGGAAGGAGATAGGAGGATAGCGAAGGAGATAGGAGGATAGCGAAGGAGATAGGAGGATAGCGAAGGAGATAGGAGGATAGGCGGAGGAGAGTGGAGGATAGGGGGGAGAGTGGAGGATAGGGGGGAGAGTGGAGGATAGGGGGGAGAGTGGAGGATAGGGGAGGAGAGTGGAGGATAGGGGGGAGAGTGGAGGATAGGGAAGGAGATAGGAGGATAGGGGGGAGAGTGGAGGATAGGGGGGAGAGTGGAGGATAGGGGGGAGAGTGGAGGATAGGGGGGAGAGTGGAGGATAGGGGGGAGAGTGGAGGATAGGGGGGGAGAGTGGAGGATAGGGGGGAGAGTGGAGGATAGGGGGGAGATAGGAGGAAGAGGGGGAGGAGAGTGGAGGATAGGGGGAGGAGAGTGGAGGATAGGGGGAGGGGAGGAGAGGGAAGGATAGGGGGAGCAGAGTGGAGGATAGGGGAGGAGAGTGGAGGATAGGGGAGGAGAGTGGAGGAAGAGGGGGAGGAGAGTGGAGGATAGGGGGAGGAGAGTGGAGGATAAGTAGACCTTGACAATAAACAAGTCATCTAGACGCGTTGAGTGGCTCATTTAGGAGGTGGAAATTTCCCATCAAGCAGAGATAGGGAGAGAAGATGGACATAGCTCAGCCGGCAAAACAGAGAGGGAGGAGAGGAGAGGAGAGGAGAGGAGAGGAGAGGAGAGGAGAGGAGAGGAGAGGAGAGCTTAAATTTCCTGCAGAACCAGAGAGTCAGGGAGTGTAATTCATTCCCCTCTACTATGCATACACACATAAATTCACACACATATTTATACTCACGCACAGCTAAATAGAGATTGCATATAATTCAGCTCGTCTGTGTTAGCTCTTGGTCGGCAAGCCCTTAACCTTCTGGCCCATAGCCCTGCATGGTAGCCCTGCATGGCAATGACTGTGCCACAATAGCATGCTGAACTGGCAAAGTCGATATCCACGTTTATAAACACAGGGTCGCTACAGTTATTGTTATTTGTAGTCGTAAACATTATTTTTAGTTAATTTAATGAGGGGGGAGGGTGTGCATGTTTTTTTTACAGTACAAAGGGAGGGTCGTGTGACAATATTTGAAAAGTTGGGGAAGGGGGTGCATTTCTTTATGACACCTGGAGTTGGACCTGTCCTCCCTTCTCCTTCCAGCCAGGTCACTCGTGATACAAGACAGCATTCAACATCCATCCATGTCTGAGGACGTCTGGAGATGATGTGGAATCCGGCCACTAGGGTGCAACAGTGAGCGCAATTACCTTCAAGTAGATTTCGGCTATTCTAGGGCATTGTGGATGGGGATGGCTGATGGGCCTCTGATTCCAAAGGTTGCAAGTTTGAATCTAGTTTTGAGGTTTTTGTTTTAAGCTTATCCCAAACCTTAAACCTTACCTTAACCATTCAGAATTATTACCCTAGCCTTAAGATTTCAGAATGAATGCTTTAACCCTAACCTTAAAAATTAAGAGTTAATGCCTACACTTAACATTAAAACACTTTGAAATTTGACATTTGGAACAACATCAAAATTTGACATTTGAAAAACTTGGACAAACGTCTCATTCTGATGTGAGACTGTGAGAGCTAGTTTCTCCTTCACACCTCTCCTTCATACCACTACTATATTCTTAGGAATTCATTTTTAATGATGCTCCCAGCAGATTTTTCACAGTGAAACGCTAGAAGGATGAGGTAGACTAATAGTCATGTATTCACATGGCCTGACCAAGCAGAACATGTGTACGTTCATTACTAGAGTAAAAAATCATTATGCCTTTTGCAGATTTTTCTGTTCATTTTGAAAAGGTGACAAAACTCAAATCAATAGAAGAGCCAGGATGCCCCTGGAAGCCAGACAGGCTCTTTGTGTTATCGTACTGGCGTACTTAGCAGTATCTAGAAGTGGATGTGTGTGCTTCTATTTCTCCTGTTGCAAATCCCACTTGATAAAGAAACCCAAGGCCATGAAGAGTCTATTCTAGAGGCGAAGGAAACGCTTGAACACTTGAAAAATGAAAGGAGAGCCGCACAATCCAAGAGCTGAGATGCAATAATTTACTAACCTAATGTCCACCGTTTAGACAGCTGCCTTATACCCTGATGACGACAGCTTGGCTTTCGAAACGTTGGATATTAGGTTAGTAAATCATTGCATCTGAGCTCCGAGAGTATGAGGCTCTCCTTTCATTTTTCATGAAGAGTCTATTGTCAAAAAGTTTGTGTGTCTGTTTTTTTATTTAACTAGGCAAGTTAGTGAAGATCAAATTCTTATTTACAATTACGGCCTACCCCCCCGGCCAAACCCTCCCCTAACTCGGACGACGCTGGACCAATTATGCGTCGCCCTATGGGACTCCCGATCACAGCCGGTTGTGACACAGCCTGGGAACGATCCAAGGTCTATAGTGACACCTCTAGCACTGCAATGCAGTGCCTTAGACCGCTGCGCCACTCGGGAGGTGTGTGTGTGTGTGTGTGTGTGTGTGTGTGTGTGTGTGTGTGTGTGTGTGTGTGTGTGTGTGTGTGTGTGTGTGTGTGTGTGTGTGTGTGTGTGTGTGTGTGTGTGTGTGTGTGTGTGTGTGTGTGTGTGTGTGTGTTGCGGCATCAATCAGACAGAGCATGTGGCTCAGGACTTGAGTCTAATCGTGCTCTTCACTACAGACACTCAATGCTGTTCTATTCTCAGAATCTTTTTTAATCATCAGACTGTGTTATCCCTCTACCTAGGGAGGAAAGAGTTCCTGTCATG
>NC_074675.1:46731987-46814487 GCF_029448725.1 Salvelinus fontinalis
TAGCTGCTGTGATCGCACACTGTGGAATTTCACCCAGTAGATATGGGAGTTTATCAAAATTAGATTTGTTTTCGAATTCTTTGTGGATCTGTGTGATCTGAGGGAAATATGTGTCTCTAATATGGTCATACATTGGGCAGGAGGTTAGGAAGTGCAGCTCGGTTTCCACCTCATTTTGTGGGCAGTATGCACATAGCCTGTCTTCTCTTGAGAGCCATGTCTGCCTACGGCGGCCTTTCTCAATAGCAAGGCTATGCTCACTGAGTCTGTACATAGTCAAAGCTTTCCTTAAGTTTGGGTCAGTCACAGTGGTCAGGTATTCTGCCACTGTGTACTCTCTGTTTAGGGCCAAATAGCATTCTAGTTTGCTCTGTTTTTTTGTTAATTCTTTCCAATGTGTCAAGTAATTATCTTTTTGTTTTCTCATGATTTGGTTGGGTCTAATTGTGCTGTTGTCCTGGGGCTCTGTGGGGTGTGTTTGTGTTTGTGAACAGAGCCCTAGGACCAGCTTGCTTAGGGGACTCTTCTCAAGGTTCATCTCTCTGTAGGTGATGGCTTTGTTATGGAAGGTTTGGGAATCGCTTCCTTTTAGGTGGTTGTAGAATTTAACGGCTCTTTTCTGGATTTTGATAATTAGTGGGTATCGGCCTAATTCTGCTCTGCATGCATTATTTGGTGTTCTACATTGTACACGGAGGATTTTTTTGCAGAATTCTGCATGCAGAGTCTCAATTTGGTGTTTGCCCCATTTTGTGAAATCTTGGTTGGTGAGCGGACCCCAGACCTCACAACCATAAAGGGCAATGGGCTCTATGACTGATTCAAGTATTTTTAGCCAGATCCTAATTGGTATGTTGAAATTTATGTTCCTTTTGATGGCATAGAATGCCCTTCTTGCCTTGTCTCTCAGATCGTTCACAGCTTTGTGGAAGTTACCTGTGGTGCTGATGTTTAGGCCGAGGTATGTATAGTTTTTTTGTGTGCTCTAGGGCAACGGTGTTTAGATGGAATTTGTGGTCCTTGTGACTGGACCTTTTTTGGAACACCATTATTTTGGTCTTACTGAGATTTACTGTCAGGGCCCAGGTCTGACAGAATCTGTGCAGAAGATCTAGGTGCTGCTGTAGGCCCTCCTTGGTTGGTGACAGAAGCACCAGCTCATCAGCAAACAGTAGACATTTGACTTCGGATTCTAGTAGGGTGAGACCGGGTGCTGCAGACTGTTCTAGTGCCCGCGCCAATTCGTTGATATATATGTTGAAGAGGGTGGGGCTTAAGCTGCATCCCTGTCTCACCCCACGACCCTGTGTGAAGAAATGTGTGTGTTTTTTGCCAATTTTAACCGCACACTTGTTGTTTGTGTACATGGATTTTATAATGTCGTATGTTTTACCCCCAACACCACTTTCCATCAATTTGTATAGCAGACCCTCATGCCAAATTGAGTCGAAGGCTTTTTTGAAATCAACAAAGCATGAGAAGACTTTGTCTTTGTTTTGGTTTGTTTGGTTGTCAATTAGGGTGTGTAGGGTGAATACATGGTCTGTTGTACGGTAATTTGGTAAAAAGCCAATTTGACATTTGCTCAGTACATTGTGTTCATTGAGGAAATGTACGAGTCTGCTGTTAATGATAATGCAGAGTATTTTACCAAGGTTACTGTTGACGCATATTCCACGGTAGTTATTGGGGTCAAATTTGTCTCCACTTTTGTGGATTGGGGTGATCAGTCCTTGGTTCCAAATATTGGGGAAGATGCCAGAGCTTAGGACGATGTTAAAGTGTTTTAGTATAGCCAATTGGAATTTGTTGTCTGTATATTTGATCATTTCATTAAGGATACCATCAACACCGCAGGCCTTTTTGGGTTGGAGGGTTTTTATTTTGTCCTGTAACTCATTCAAGGTAATTGGAGAATCCAGTGGTTTCTGGTAGTTTTTACCACAGGCCTTTTTGGGTTGGAGGGTTTTTATTTTGTCCTGTAACTCATTCAAGGTAATTGGAGAATCCAGTGGTTTCTGGTAGTTTTTAATAGTTGATTCTAGTATTTGTATTTGATCATGTATATGTTTTTGCTCTTTATTCTTTGTTATAGAGCCAAAAAGATTGGAGAAGTGGTTTACCCATACATCTCCATTTTGGATAGATAATTCTTCGTGTTGTTGTTTGTTTAGTGTTTTCCAATTTTCCCAGAATTGGTTAGAGTCTATGGATTCTTCAATTACATTGAGCTGATTTCTGACATGCTGTTCCTTCTTTTTCCATAGTATATTTCTGTATTGTTTTAGTGATTCACCATAGTGAAGGCGTAGACTCAGGTTTTCCGGGTCTCTATGTTTTAGGTTGGACAGGTTTCTCAATTTATTTCTTAGATTTTTGCATTCTTCATCAAACCATTTGTCATTGTTGTTCATTTTCTTCGGTTTTCTATTTGAGATTTTTAGATTTGATAGGGAAGCTGAGAGGTCAAATATACTGTTAAGATTTTCTACTGCCAAGTTTACACCTTCACTATTGCAGTGGAACGTTTTACCCAGGAAGTTGTCTAAAAGGGATTGCATTTGCTGTTGCCTAATTGTTTTTTGGTAGGTTTCCAAACTGCATTCCTTCCATCTATAGCATTTCTTAATGTTACTCAGTTCCTTTGGCTTTGATGCCTCATGATTGAGTATTGCTCTGTTCAAGTAGACTAATTTTGCTGTGATCTGATAGGGGTGTCAGTGGGCTGACTGTGAACGCTCTGAGAGACTCTGGGTTGAGGTCAGTGATAAAGTAGTCTACAGTGCTACTGCCAAGAGAAGAGCTATAGGTGTACCTACCATCGGAGTCCCCTCGAAGCCTACCATTGACTATGTACATACCCAGCGTGCGACAGAGCTGCAGGAGTTGTGACCCGTTTTTGTTGGTTATGTTGTCATAGTTGTGCCTAGGGGGGCATATGGGGGAGGGAATGCTGTCACCTGCAGGCAGGTGTTTGTCCCCCTGTGTGCTGAGGGTGTCAGGTTCGTGTCCAGTTCTGGCATTTAGGTCGCCACAGACTAATACATGTCCCTGGGCCTGGAAATGATTGATTTCCCCCTCCAGGATGGAGAAGCTGTCTTCATTAAAATATGGGGATTCTAGTGGGGGGATATAGGTAGCACACAGGAGGACATTTTTCTCTGTTAAGATAATTTCCTTTTGAATTTCTAGCCAAATGTAAAATGTTCCTGTTTTGATTAATTTAATGGAGTGAGTTAGGTCTGCTCTATACCAAATTAGCATTCCCCCTGAGTCCCTTCCCTGTTTCACACCTGGTAGTTTGGTGGATGGGACTACCAGCTCTCTGTAACCTAGAGGGCAACCAGTGAGTCCGTCTCCTCTATACCAGGTTTCTTGCAGGACGACAATGTCTGCATTACCGATTTCTTTGGTGAAGTCCGAGTTCCTGCTCTTTAGGCCAAAGGCAGATGACCTCAGGCCTTGGATATTCCAGGATGATATAGTGAAGGCTTTTTGTTCCATAAAGTGTCCAATGTTGTTGGTCATGGTTTGGCCTCAGGCCAGTAGGTGTGAGCAGAGCCTGCTGAGCATCTGGTACATGCCGTTGGCTTGGGCGAGTGTAAGAGTGGGGGTTGGGCCTGTTTGCCCGCTCACTACCTGGGCGTATGTGTGACTTCCATGTTGATGCCCTCTTTGCGGGGGTGGGGTGCATGGGGTGGGCAGGAGTGGCATAGGTCTGATCTGAGGGGGCCTAAATGGGGTGTGGGCATGGTTGATGTGGGGGGGTGTTGATTGGTTGGGGTGGGGGTGTGGATGTGTCTGGGGGTGCTGTGGTCTGGATGTAAGTCCTCTTGGCGTGGGTCCTCTATGTGTAGGTCCAGGGGGGGTCCTGAAGTTCTTGGAGGGTGTCTCGCTGGTCTGGGTGGGGTGTCTATTGATCTGTTGCTCCTGTGTGAAGTGTTGGGGCTGCGTTTGAGAGCGATGTCCTTTAGAGTCCGGGCAAAGGTGGGCACTGCTGCCTTGTAGAGGTGGACCTGGTCATAGAGGCTGTTCAAGTCCAGGGTGGAGTGGTGGGCCAGAAAGACATTTGGTTTTGAGGCACAGTCACGGGAAATGCTTGCATTCTCTCCCCCCCTCTCTCTCCAGCTCTCTCTCTGTCTCCTGCTCCATAGCCCTCCCTTCTCTCTCTCTATCTCACACTCGCAATTCAATTCAAGGGGCTTTATTGGCATGGGAAACATATGTTACCATTGCCAAGGCAAGGGAAGTAGATAATATACAAAGTGAAATAAACAAAAAATGAACATTAAACATGACACTCACAGAAGTTCCAAAAGAATAAAGACATTACAAATGTCCTGTTATGTATATATAAAGTGTCGTAACAATGTGCAAATGGTTAAAGTACAAAAGGGAAAATAAATAAACATAAATATGGGTTGTATTTACAATGGTGTTTGTTCTTCACTGGTTGCCCTTTTCTTGTGACAACAGGTTACAAATCTTGCTGCTGTGATGGCACACTGTAGTATTTCACCCAGTAGATATGGGAGTTTATCAAAATCGGGTTTGTTTTCAATTTCTTTGTGGGTCTGTGTAATCTGAGTGAAATATGTGTCTCTAATGTGGTCATACATTGGGCAGGAGGTTAGGAAGTGCAGCTCAGTTTCCACCTCATTTTGTGGGCAGTGTGCACATAGCCTGTCTTCTCTTGAGAGCCAGGTCTGCCTACTGCAGCCTTTGTCAATAGCAAGGCTATGCTCACCGAGTCAAATCAAATCAAATCAAATTGTATTGGTCACATACACATGGTTAGCAGATGTTAATGCGAGTGTAGCGAAATGCTTGTGCTTCTAGTTCTGACTGTGCAGTAATATCTAACAAGTAATCTAACAATTTCACAACAACTACCTTATACACACAAGTGTAAAGGAATGAATAAGAATATGTACATATAAATATATGGATGAGCGATGGCCGAGGAGCATAGACAAGACGCAGTAGATGGTATAGAACACAGTATATAAATATGAGATGAGTAATTTAGGGTATGTAAACATTATATAAAGTGGCATTGTTTAAAGTGACTAGTGATACATTTCTTACATCCAATTATGTATTATTAAAGTGGCTAGAGATTTGAGTCAGTATGTTGGCAGCAGCCACTCAATGTTAGTGATGGCTGTTTAACTTCTTTGATATAGGGGGCAGCATTTTCACTTTTGGATGAATTGCGTGCCCATAGTGAACTGCCTCCTACTCTGTCCCAGATACTAATGTATGCATATTATTATTACTATTGGATATAAAACACTCTGACTTTTCCAAAACTGTTTGAATGATGTCTGAGAGTATAACAGAACTCATATGGCAGGCAAAAACCAGAGAAAAAATTCTAACAGGAAGTGAGAATTCTGAGACTGGTCATTGTTAAACTCATCGCCTATTCAAGTCCCTGTAATATATGGATCTGTTTGCACTTCCTACGCCTTCTACTAGATGTCAACAGTCTGTAGAACGATGAATGAAGCCTATACTGTGATGTGGGACCGGATGGGAGGTGTTTGAGTCAGTGGTCTGTCAGATTGCCAGTTATTGGTCACGCGCATTCCTCATGATATCGCCATGTGTTCCATTACTTATAGAGACTGAAAACAATTCTCCGGTTGGAACCTTATTGGATATAAATGATAACAACATCCTGAAGATTGATTCTCTACTAAGTTTGACCAGTTTATTCGACTTGTAATATAACTTTTTGAAGTTTTCGTCCGACGTTTGCCTGCAGCTGCGCGAGTGTTTGGACACGTGTACTACACATGCTAGCAAAAGTAGCTAATTGGACATAAGTAATGGACATTATCGAACAAAACAATGATTTATTGTGGAACTAGGATTCCTGGCAGTACATTCTGATGAACATAATCAAAGGTAAGGGAATATTTATGATGTAATTTTGTATTTCTGTTGACTCCAACATGGCGGAGAAATGTTGTTAAATCTGAGCGCCGTCTCAGATTATTGCATGGTGTCCTTTTTACGTAAAGTTCTTTTTTAAATCTGACACAGCGGTTGCATTAAGAACAAGTGTATCTTTAATTCTGTGTAAAACATGTATCTTTCATCAAAGTTTATGATGAGTATTTCTGTTATTTGACGTGGCTCTCTGCAATTACTCCGGATATTTTGGAGGCATTTCTGAACATGGCGCCAATGTAAACCGAGATTTGTGGATATAAATATGCACATTATCGAACAAAACATAAATATATTGTGTAACATGATGTCCTATGAGTGTCATCTGATGAAGATCATCAAAGGTTAGTGATGAATTTTATCTCTATTTCTGCTTTTTGTGACTACTATCTTTTGCTGGGAAAATGGCTGTGTTTTTCTGTGGCTATGTACTGAGCTAACATAATTGTTTGGTGTGCTTTCCCCGTAAATCCTTTTTGAAATCAGACATGTTGGCTGGATTCACAACATGTGTAGCTTTCATTTGGTGTCTTTCATGTGTGATTTCATGAAAGATTGATTTTTATAGTAATATATTTGAATTTGGCACGCTACATTTTTTTCTGGATTTTGGCCAAGTGGGACGCTACCGTCCCACCTATCCCAGAGAAGTTTTAACCGTCTGATGGCCTTGAGATAGAAGCTGTTTTTCAGTCTCTCGGTCCCAGCTCTGATACACCTGTACTGACCTCGCCTTCTGGATGATAGCGGGATGAACAGGCAGTGGCTCGGGTGGTTGTTGCACTTGATGATCTTTTTGGCCTTCCTGTGACATCAGGTGGTGCTCCGGTGATGCGTTGTGCAGAACTCACTACCTTACGGTTGTGGGCGGAGCAGTTGCCGTACCAGGCGGTGATACAGATTGATTGGGAAGCAGAGAGGTCAAATATACTGTTTAGATTTTCTACTGCCAAGTTTACACCTTCACTACTACAGTGGAACGTTTTACCCAGGAAGTTGTCTAAAAGGGATTGAATTTGTTGTTGCCTAATTGTTTTTTGGTAGGTTTCCACACTACATTCCTTCCATCTATAGCATACCTTAATATTACTCGGTTCCTTTGGCTTTGATGCCTCATGATCGAGTATTACTCTGTTCAAGTAGACTGTGATTTTGCTGTGATCTGATAGGGGTGTAAGTGGGCTGACTGCGAACGCTCTGAACGCTCTGGGTTGAGGTCAGCGATAGAGTAGTTTGCAGTACTACTGCCAAGAGACGAGCTATAGGTCCCCTCGAAGCCTACCATAGACTATGTACATACCCAGCGTGCGACAGAGCTGCAGGAGTTGAGACCTGTTTTTGTTGGTTATATTGTCATAGTTGTGCCTAGGGGGGCATATGGGGGAGGGAATGCTTTCACCTCCAAGCAGGTGTTTGTCCCCCTGTGTGCTGAGGGTGTCAGGTTCTTGTCCGGTTCTGGCATTTAGGTTGCAACAGACTAGTACATGTCCCTGGGCCTGGGGAAATGATTGATTTCCCCCTCCAGGATGGAGAAGCTGTCTTCATTACTCTCTCCTACTGTGTCTCCTGCTCCATAGCCCCACCCCCTCTCTCTCCCACTCTCTTTGTCTCCCCCTCTGTCACTCCCTGGCCATAGAGAGGCTTTTATTCTCTATTTTGGTTAGGCCAGGGTGTGACTAGGGTGGGCATTCTAGTTTCTTTATTTCTATGATTTCTATTTCTTTGTGTTTGGCCGGGTGTGGTTCTCAATCAGAGGCAGCTGTCTATCGTTGTCTCTGATTGAGAAACATACTTAGGTAGCCCTTTTTCCACCTGTCTTTGTGGGAAGTTGACTTTTTGTTTAGGGCACATAGCCTTTAGCTTCACGGTTTGTTTTTGTAGTGTTTATTGTTTTGTTCGGCGCCATTTTTTATTAATAAAGGAAAATGTACGCTCACGACGAGCACCTTGGTCCTCATCTTTCAACAGCCGTGACACCATCCCTCTCTGTCTCTCTCTCTCCCGCTTTATTTCTCTCCCCCTCCCTCTGTCTCTCTGTCTCTCTCTCTGTCTCCTGCTGTATAGCCCCCCCCCCTCTCTCTACTGCTCACTCTGTCTCCTGCTGTATAGCCCCCCCTCTCTCTCTCTACTGCTCACTCTCTCTCTCTCTGTATCTCTCTTTCTCTGTCTCTCTCTGTCTCCTGCTGTATAGCCCCCCCTCTCTCTCCTGCTCTCCCTCTGTCTCCTGCTGTATAGCCCCTCTCTCTCTGTCTCTCTCTCTAACCTCCTTCTCTCTCTCTCTCCCCCTCCTTCTCTCTCTCTCTCTCTCTCTGTCTCCTGCTGTATAGCCCCTCTCTCTCTGCCTCTCTCTCTCTCTCTTGCTCCATAGTCCCCTCTCTCTCTCCCCTCATCTCTCTCTCTGTCTCCATAGTCCCCCCTCTCTCTCCCCCTCCTTCTCTCTCTCTCTCTCTCGCTGTCTCCTGCTATATAGCCCCTCTCTGCCTCTCTCTCTCTCTCTTGCTCCATAGTCCCCCCTCTCTCTCCCCCACTCTCTCTCTCTGTCTCCATAGTCTCCCCTCTCTCTCCCCCTCCTTCTCTGTCTCTCTTTCTCTCTCTCCTGCTCCATAGCAACCCCCCCTCTCTCTCTCTCTGTCTCCAGGCTGTATAGCCCCCACTCTCTCTGTCTCTCTCTCCCCCCCCTCTGTCTCTCTCTCTCTCTTGCTCCATAGCCCCCCTTCTCTCTCCCACTCTCTCTCTGTCTCCTGCTGTATAGCCCCCCTCTCTCTGTCTTTCTCTCCCCCTCCTCTCTCTCTCTCTTTCTCTGTCTCTTGCTCCATAGCCCCCCCCCGCTCTCATGCTCTCTCCTGCTGTATAGCCCCCCTCTCCCTCTCTCTCTCTCTCCCCCTCCCTCTCTGTCTCTCTCTCTCTCTGTGTCTCCTGCTCACATTTTGATGTTCCTTTAAATGGCATAGAATGCTCCTCTTGCTTTGTCTCTCAGCTCATTCACAGCCATGTGAAAGCTACCTGTGTTGCTGATATTTAGTCCTAGATATGTGACGTTTTTGGTGTGTTCTAATAGAACTGTGTCCAAATAGAATTTATATTTGTCATCCTGATTTCTGGACCTTTTTTGGAATATCATTATATTAGGTTTTTTTAGGTTAACGGTCAGAGCCCGGGTCTGACAGAACCTGTGAAGACGATCTAGGTGCTGCTGTAACCCCTCTTTAGTGGGAGACAGCAGCACCAGGTCATCTGCGTACAGCAGACACGTGATTTCAGTGTTGTGTAGGGTGATACCAGGTGCTGCCGATTCTTCTAATGTTTTTGCCAATTCATTAATGTAGATGTTAACCTTTCACAAGTATCTACTCCGGGTCCGGGATCACCCCCCACCCCCCCCACACTGAGTAGCATAGCCTAGCATAGCGTCACAATTAAATAGTAGCATCTAAATATCATTAAATCACAAGTCCAAGACACCTAATGAAAGATACAGATCTTGTGAATAAAAACACCATTTCAGATTTTTAAAATGTTTTACAGGGAAGACAAAATATGTAAATCTAATAGCTAACCACGTTAGCAAAAGACACCACTTTTCTAACTCCATCAGTTTCTTACTCCATCAGGTGCTATCACCAATTCGGGTAAACTAAGATATTGATAGCCACTAACCAAGAAAAAAACTCATCAGATGACAGTCTGATAACATATTTATGGTATAGGATAGGTTTTGTTAGAAAAATGTGCATATTTCAGGTAGATATCATAGTTTCCAATTGCACCCACCGTCACAAATGGACTAGAATAAATACATAGAGCAACGTGTTTACCTAATTACTAATCATCAAACATTTCGTAAAAATACACAGCATACACTAATCGAAAGACACAGATCCTGTGAATACAGACAATATTTCAGATTTTCTAAGTGTCTTACAGCGAAAACACAATAAATCGTTATATTACCATACCACATATGCAAACGTTACCAGAGCATTGATTCTAGCCAAAGAGAGCGATAACGTAAACATCGCCAAAATATATTAATTTTTTCACTAACCTTCTCAGAATTCTTCAGATGACACTCCTGTAACATCACATTACAACATACATGTACAGTTTGTTCGAAAATGTGCATATTTAGCCACCAAAATCATGGTTAGACAATGACAAAAGTTGCCCAGCTGGTCAGACAATGTCGTGCGCCATATTAGACAGTGATCTAGTCGTATACATAAATACTCATAAACGTGACTAAAAAACATAGGGTGGACAGCGATTGATAGACAATTTAATTCTTAATACAATCGCTGATTTACATTTTTTAAATTATCCTTACTTTTCAATACAGTTTGCGCCAAGCGAAGCTACGTCAAACAAAATGGCGTCATAAGCGATTAACATTTCTCGACAGAAACACGATTTATCATAATAAATTGTTCCTACTTTGAGCTGTTCTTCCATCAGAATCTTGGGCAAAGAATCCTTTCTTGGGTCTAATCGTCTTTTGGTCGAAAGCTGTCCTCTTGCCATGTAGAAATGCCCATTGCGTTCGGCATGAACTGGAACCGTGCCCAGAGATTCACAGCGTCTCAGAAATAAATGTCCCAAAATCGCACTAAACGGATATAAATTGCTATAAAACGGTTTAAATTAACTACCTTATGATGTTTTTAACTCCTATAACGAGTAGAAACATGACCGGAGAAATATAACTGGCTACACTAATGCTTGGAAAAAGAGCAGGTCGGTGTCCACCGGGCGCCCGACGCATCTGGAAAAGAGTTCCTACCTACACGTGTTTTTGTTTTATAGGGGCTGTGATTGCGCAATCGATACCATTCAAATCGTCATCACGTAAAGGCATCCAGGGGAAGACGTAAGCAGTGTCCGTATCCTGATAGCGTTCACAGTGGCCTTTAAACTGACTCCAGATCAGGGGCCAAAATGTGTGAAATCTGACTCCATGTCAGGGAAATTGCTGTAGAATGAGTTCTGTTCCACTCAGAGACAAAATTCCAACGCCTATAGAAACTAGAGAGTGTTTTCTATCCAATAATAGTAATAATATGCATATTGTACGAGCAAGAATTTAGTAGGAAGCCGTTTAATCTGTAATGCAATTATGCTAATGAGAAAACAGCACCCCCTGTAGTCGCAAGAAGTTAAATAATGCTGGACTTATTGGGCAGCCCTGTTTCACTCCCCGCCTCTGAGAGAAGAAGTATGTTTGCTTGTTGCCAATTTTAACCGCACATTTGTTTTTAGTGTACATTTATTTAATAAAATCATATGTTTTCCCTCCAATACTACTTTCTATTAGTTTATAAAAAAAATACCTTAGTGCCAAATTGAATCAAATGCTTTCTTGAAATCTACAAAACACGAGTAGATTTTGCCTTTGTTTTGGTTAACTTGTTTATCAATTAGAGTGTGGAGGGTGTAAATGTGGTCTGTTGTACAATCAATTTTTAGAAATCCAATTTGGCTTCTGCTCAGGACGTTGTGTTCGTCAAGGAAATGATGTAGTCTGCTATTTATAATACTGCAGAGAATTATCCCCAAGTTGCTGTTAACGCAAATTCTTCTGTAATTATTTGGGTCAAACTTGTCTCCATTTTTATAGATTGGTGTGATCAATCCCTGGTTCCAAATATTGGGGAAAATACCTGCAGTGAGGATAATGTTGAAGAGTTTGAGTATAGCCAATTTGAATTTGTGGTCAGCACCACAAATGGGTTGGAGAGTGCATAGTTTTTCCAATAATTCTTCTTCTGTAATTGGGGTATCCACAGGATTCTGATAGTCTTGACTGCTAATTCAAGGATTTGTAATTTTTCTTGTATATCTTTTTGTTCTGGGCTCTTTGTTATATTGCTGTAGAGGTTTGCAAAGTGATTTCTCCACATATCCCCATTTTGGATAGCCAATTCCTCATGATGAGGTTTGTTTAATTTATTCCAATTGTCCCAGAAGTAGTTTGATTCTATGGATTCCTCAATTCCATCCAGCTGATTTCTAATGTGCTGTTCCTTTTTTGTTCTTAGGGTGCGTTTGTATTGCTTCAGTGTTTCCCCATATTGAAGGCGTATATTTTTGTTGTCTGGTTCTCTGTGTTTTTGATTAGATATATTTCTCAATGACTTTCTTAGATTTTTGCAATCATTATCAAACCATTTTTCATTATGTGTTATTTTTGGTTTGCTCTTATGCTTCTTTAAATTAGCCAAGGAGGCTAATTTGTCAAATATAAAGTTTATGTTCCTAATGGCCAAATTTACACCTTCATTGCTGAGGGAGAATGTTAAGGCTAAAAAGTTGTCCAGGAGACATTTACATTTACATTTAAGTCATTTAGCAGACGCTCTTATCCAGAGCGACTTACAAATTGGTGCATTCACCTTATGACATCCAGTGGAACAGCCACTTTACAATAGTGCATCAGATCTTTTAAGGGGGGGGGGGCAGAAGGATTGCTTTATCCTAGGTATTCCTTGAAGAGGTGGGGTTTCAGGTGTCTCCGGAAGGTGGTGATTGACTCCGCTGTCCTGGCGTCGTGAGGGAGTTTGTTCCACCATTGGGGGGCCAGAGCAGCGAACAGTTTTGACTGGGCTGAGCGGGAACTGTACTTCCTCAGTGGTAGGGAGGCGAGCAGGCCAGAGGTGGATGAACGCAGTGCCCTTGTTTGGGTGTAGGGCCTGATCAGAGCCTGAAGGTACTGAGGTGCCGTTCCCCTCACAGCTCCGTAGGCAAGCACCATGGTCTTGTAGCGGATGCGAGCTTCAACTGGAAGCCAGTGGAGAGAGCGGAGGAGCGGGGTGACGTGAGAGAACTTGGGAAGGTTGAACACCAGACGGGCTGCGGCGTTCTGGATGAGTTGTAGGGGTTTAATGGCACAGGCAGGGAGCCCAGCCAGCAGCGAGTTGCAGTAATCCAGACGGGAGATGACAAGTGCCTGGATTAGGACCTGCGCCGCTTCCTGTGTGAGGCAGGGTCGTACTCTGCGGATGTTGTAGAGCATGAACCTACAGGAACGGGCCACCGCCTTGATGTTGGTGGAGAACGACAGGGTGTTGTCCAGGATCACGCCAAGGTTCTTAGCGCTCTGGGAGGAGGACACAATGGAGTTGTCAACCGTGATGGCGAGATCATGGAACGGACAGTCCTTCCCCGGGAGGAAGAGCAGCTCCGTCTTGCCCGAGGTTCAGCTTGAGGTGGTGATCCGTCATCCACACTGATATGTCTGCCAGACATGCAGAGATGCGATTCGCCACCTGGTCATCAGAAGGGGGAAAGGAGAAGATTAATTGTGTGTCGTCTGCATAGCAATGATAGGAGAGACCATGTGAGGTTATGACAGAGCCAAGTGACTTGGTGTATAGCGAGAATAGGAGAGGGCCTAGAACAGAGCCCTGGGGGACACCAGTGGTGAGAGCGCGTGGTGAGGAGACAGATTCTCGCCACGCCACCTGGTAGGAGCGACCTGTCAGGTAGGACGCAATCCAAGCGTGGGCCGCGCCGGAGATGCCCAACTCGGAGAGGGTGGAGAGGAGGATCTGATGGTTCACAGTATCGAAGGCAGCCGATAGGTCTAGAAGGATGAGAGCAGAGGAGAGAGAGTTAGCTTTAGCAGTGCGGAGCGCCTCCGTGATACAGAGAAGAGCAGTCTCAGTTGAGTGACTAGTCTTGAAACCTGACTGATTTGGATCAAGAAGGTCATTCTGAGAGAGATAGCAGGAGAGCTGGCCAAGGACGGCACGTTCAAGAGTTTTGGAGAGAAAAGAAAGAAGGGATACTGGTCTGTAGTTGTTGACATCGGAGGGATCGAGTGTAGGTTTTTTCAGAAGGGGTGCAACTCTCGCTCTCTTGAAGACGGAAGGGACGTAGCCAGCGGTCAAGGATGAGTTGATGAGCGAGGTGAGGTAAGGTAGAAGGTCGCCGGAAATGGTCTGGAGAAGAGAGGAGGGGATAGGGTCAAGCGGGCAGGTTGTTGGGCGGCCGGCCGTCACAAGACGCGAGATTTCATCTGGAGAGAGAGGGGAGAAAGAGGTCAAAGCACAGGGTTGGGCAGTGTGAGCAGAACCAGCGGTGTCGTTTGACTTAGCGAACGAGGATCGGATGTCGTCGACCTTCTTTTCAAAATGGTTGACGAAGTCGTCTGCAGAGAGGGAGGAGGGGGGGGGGGGTGGGGGAGGAGGATTCAGGAGGGAGGAGAAGGTGGCAAAGAGCTTCCTAGGGTTAGAGGCAGATGCTTGGAATTTAGAGTGGTAGAAAGTGGCTTTAGCAGCAGAGACAGAAGAGGAAAATGTAGAGAGGAGGGAGTGAAAGGATGCCAGGTCCGCAGGGAGGCGAGTTTTCCTCCATTTCCGCTCGGCTGCCCGGAGCCCTGTTCTGTGAGCTCGCAATGAGTCGTCGAGCCACGGAGCGGGAGGGGAGGACCGAGCCGGCCTGGAGGATAGGGGACATAGAGAGTCAAAGGATGCAGAAAGGGAGGAGAGGAGGGTTGAGGAGGCAGAATCAGGAGATAGGTTGGAGAAGGTTTGGGCAGAGGGAAGAGATGATAGGATGGAAGAGGAGAGAGTAGCGGGGGAGAGAGAGCGGAGGTTGGGACGGCGCGATACCATCCGAGTAGGGGCAGTGTGGGAAGTGTTGGATGAGAGCGAGAGGGAGAAGGATACAAGGTAGTGGTCGGAGACTTGGAGGGGAGTTGCAATGAGGTTAGTGGAAGAACAGCATCTAGTAAAGATGAGGTCAAGCGTATTGCCTGCCTTGTGAGTAGGGGGGGAAGGTGAGAGGGTGAGGTCAAAAGAGGAGAGGAGTGGAAAGAAGGAGGCAGAGAGGAATGAGTCAAAGGTAGACATGGGGAGGTTAAAGTCACCCAGAACTGTGAGAGGTGAGCCGTCCTCAGGAAAGGAGCTTATCAAGGCATCAAGCTCATTGATGAACTCTCCAAGGGAACCTGGAGGGCGATAAATGATAAGGATGTTAAGCTTGAAAGGGCTGGTAACTGTGACAGCATGGAATTCAAAGGAGGCGATAGACAGATGGGTAAGGGGAGAAAGAGAGAATGACCACTTGGGAGAGATGAGGATCCCGGTGCCACCACCCCGCTGACCAGAAGGTCTCGGGGTGTGCGAGAACACGTGGGCAGACGAAGAGAGAGCAGTAGGAGTAGCAGTGTTATCTGTGGTGAGCCATGTTTCCGTCAGTGCCAGGAAGTCGAGGGACTGGAGGGACGCATAGGCTGAGATGAGCTCTGCCTTGTTGGCCGCAGATCGGCAGTTCCAGAGGCTACCGGAGACCTGGAACTCCACGTGGGTCGTGCGGGCTGGGACCACCAGGTTAGGGTGGGCGCGGCCACGCGGTGTGAAGCGTTTGTATGGTCTGTGCAGAGAGGAGAGAACAGGGATAGACAGACACATGGTTGACAGGCTACAGAAGAGGCTACGCTAATGTAAAGGAGATTAGAATGACAAGTGGGCTACACGTCTCGAATGTTCAGAAAGTTAAGCTTACGTTGCAAAAAATAAGAATAAAATACAAGATCTTATTGACTAAAATGATATAGTACTGCTGGCTGGTGAAGTAGCCTGGCTAGCAGTGGCTACGTTGTTGAAAGTGAAGCTGGCTAGGTAACCTCGACAATTTCACTAAATTTCTCTAAACTACACAATTATCATGGATACAAGGACAGGAAAGACAACTAGCTAACACTACGCTAATCAAGTCGTTCCGTTGTAATGTAAGTTTCTACAGTGCTGCTATTCGGTAGAAGTTGGCTAGCTAGCAGTGTTGGCTAGGTAGGAGGACGGCAGCGCGGCAGGCGAAAAATAGCTGGCTAGCTAACCGATAATTACTCAAAGCTACACAATTATCTTAGATAAAAAGATAGCAAAGAAAACTATGTAGCTAGCTAACACTACACAAGTCAAGTCGTTCCGTTGTAATGTAATCGTTTCTACAGTGCTGCTAATCGGTGGCTAGCTGGCTAGCTAGCAGGGTTGACTACGTTACGTTAGGGCGAGAATACCTGGCTAGCGAACCTCAGCGAACCTTGATAACTACACAATTATCACCGATACAAAGACGGCTATGTAGCCAGCTAAGTAGCTAGCTAAGATCGAACAAATACAAATCAAAGATAGCAAAGACAACTGTGTAGTCAGCCAACACTACACTGATCAAGTCGTTCCGTTGTAATGCACTCGTTTCTACAATGCTGCTATTCGGTGGCAAGCTGGCTAGCTAGCAGTGTTTGGCTACGTTGCGTTACGTTAGGGCGAAAATAGCTGGCTGGCGAACCTCAATAACTACACAATTATGTTTGATGCAAAGACGGCTATGTAGCTAGCTAAGATCAAACAAATCAAACCGTTGTACTGTAGTGAAAATGAAAATCAGACCGTTGTACTATAATGAAATGTAATGAAAAGTTTATACTACTATTCGGTAGACGGTGGACGTTTGCTAGCTGCTGGGCAGATAGCAGTGTGGACTACGATAGACGACGGAATACGATAATTACGCAATTATCTTTTATACACAGACGGCTAAGTAGCTAGCTGAGAAGAAATTGCTAAGGTTAGACAAATTAAACCGTTGTACTATAATGAAATGTAATGAAAATGAAATGAAAATGTATACTACCTGCAGAGCGAATGCAAATGCGACCGCTCGCTCCAGTATCAGGAGGAACCATTTGGTGTACCTACTGTAGGTGTACCTACCAAAAGAGTCTCCTCTCAGCCTGCCATTGACTATGTACAGATCCAGTGTTCGACAGAGCTTCAGGAGCTGTACTCCGTTTCTGTTTTTCACTTTGTCATAGTTGTTTCTGTGGGGGTATGTGGGGAGGGAAAGGTTGTTGCTTCCTGGTAGGTGTTTATCCCCATGACTGTTAATAGTCTCTTGTTCTTCTGCTGTTCTAGCATTCAGGTCTCCACAGACCAGTACGTTGCCTTGGGCCTGAAAGTGACTAATCTCCCCCTCTAGAATGGAGAAGCTCTCTTCATTGAAGTAGGTGACTCTGAGGGGGGAATGTATGTGGCACAGAGGAAGATGTTTTTATCTGTCAAGATAGCCTCCTTGTTGATTTTTAACCAGATAAAGAAGTCTCCTGTTTTGATCAATTCGATTGAATTAATTAGTTCAGATTTATACCATATTAGCATTCCCCCTGAGTCTCTGCCCTGTTTGATTCCTTTTAATTTAGTGGATGGTATGATTCTCTCCCTATAACCTAGTGGACAGCCCGTGGAAACATCACCTCTGCACCATGTTACCTGTAGTACTACAATATCAACATCATCAATTTCTTTCAGGAAGTCTGGGTTTCTGCTCTTTAGCCCAAAAGCAGAGGACTTCAATCCTTGTACATTCCAACATGCAACGTAAAAAGACTTCATAACTTTTTTTTTCTTTTTTTCTTTACCTTCAAAATGAGACAAACACTCACAATCAAACAAGAACTATTAAAATATGATTTTTCAATTAAAGTAAACTCTTATTTTGAAAATGTGATTTGTTTATCATTTAAGATAGAATTTGTGTCATGCCACTTGGGTGGATGTAGTGTGAGGATGGTGGAGTTCTTGTGCTCATCTTACCATGACCCTCGGCCTATCACATGTGAGCATAGTAGACTCAGCATTTGTTTAATGTCACTCATTTGGTTGGTGGGGGCTGGGCCAGTTGCTCCTCTCACAGCCTGTGCGTAGCTCTGCCTGCTGGGCTGTGGCCCCTCCAAGTGTGGGTCTGCGGTGGGGGGCAGGGGGGTGGGAGGCCTGGTCTGAGTGGCTCTGAAGCTGGGCTGGGGTGGTCTGTGCTGCGCTGGCTGTGGTGGGCATTGAGGTTAGTGGTGCTGTGGTCGTGGCTGGGGGTTCCAGGGTGCTGGTCCGGGGTGTTGTCTCGGTGATCTCGGCGGGTGGAGATTGCTCCGCTGTTCCTGGGTGGAGAGGTCGGGCTGCGGTTTAAAGCGACGTCCTTGAAAGTCTTGGCAAGGATTGTCTCCCTGTACAGGTGAACATGGTCATAGAGACAGTCCAGATCGAGGGTGGGATGGTGGGCCAGGTGTACATTGGGTCGCAGGGCACAGTCCCAGGATAGGCTGGCTGTCACGACTTCCGCCGAAGTTGACTCCCCTGCCTGTTCGGGCGGTGCTCGGCGGTCGTCGTCACCGTCCTACTAGCCGCCACCGATCCCTTTTTCGTTTGTCTGTTTGTTTTGTCTTATTAGTGGCACCTGTTTTTTGTTTCGTAATGAGTATCCCTATAATTAGGAGTTTGACCCGCCCTTGTTTTGTGCGGGATTGTTTTTTGTTACGTGTGTGTATGTTTGGGTTTTGGCAAGTATTCTCTCTGCGCCCTTGATGTTCGGGCTTATTCAGTTTTGAATTAAGTAAAAATATAAGGAATATTTTTTCCAAAGCGGCTCTCTCTCTCTGCGTCTGGTTCTTTCGCCAACCTAGTCCCGCGTGACACTGGCGTTTATTCTTTGGATTGTGGAAGGGTGGAAGTCCTTCCTCTGTAGAAGGGTTGACGCCTTCTCAATCACTCCCCGTAGTGAAGTCGCCACCCTCTCCTGCTGAGCACGCAGGTCGTTGCTTCCGGTATGTATGATTATATGGCTTGGCGACCCGAGATGGGCCTTATCAAGCAGCTCCATGGCACTCTGCGTTGTTGGGCACCACACCTTTCTCGTTTTGTGTCTAGGGAAAAGTTTTTCTCCTGAACATACTTCCCATTTGAGTCCATTAACAGGACGGTGTCAGCCAGTGTTTCTTCTGGACTGGGGGGGGGGGGGGGGGGGTTGGAGCTGGGGTGTGGCTGGTCTGTGCCGCTGTCAGTGGGAGGCTGTTCTGTGGGTTGGGGAGGAGGGGTGCAGCAGGCAGGGCTGGAGAAGTCTGGCTGGTTGAGGTGGGCTCCTCTGCTGTGTGAGGGCAGGTCATAGGGTGGTGATTTATCTGCTCCTGCAGCCTGTCCTCTGCTCTCTTTCTCTCCTACAGCTCCTCTCTTAGTGTGGTCAGCTCCTTATTGCTGCTCTGCCTGTCTTTTTGGAGCTCTCTCACCTCCTTTGTTAGATCAGCCAGCTCTCTCTTGAGTCCGTCTCTCTCTTGCTGAACCTCTTTCAACTGTGTTGCAAGGCTGCTGTCCTGCTCTGTCCTCACCTTGGTTAGGAGCTCCTCTAAGGTGTGGTTGTCTGGTTGCTGTTTGCTCATGCTCTCCCTGAGTAGGACCACCTCCCCCTCCAGTCTGGTGAACTCATCCCTCATGGCAGCCATGGTGGTGAGGAGGGCCTGAGCCTGCTCTGCACTGAGGGGGTCGCTCTCCTTGTGGGACGTGTCCTCCACTATGGTGGGAAGAGAGGTGCTGGATGTGCCTTTTTGGGTGGGGAGAGTAGGGTGAGGGTGGTGCTGGTGGAGTTTGTCTTGTGGGAGGGCATGTCACAGGTGGTGTCCTTCTCTCTCTCCACTCTCTCCCTCCAGCCTAATGTTACCTTGCACCATGACAGTCCCAGTCTTGTAGAGGTTGATTGTTATCATGGTGCTGTCAGGGTCGTCTGTCTCTTTGATTTTCAGCTTCCACCCATTACAGATTCCCTCTTTCTTTTTGGATGGGTAGTGAGAGCACACTGCTGAGCGCCATGCATTTGGCTGGTCAGTGAGGAAGATGAAATTACTCACATCACCGTTTTTGTAGAGGTCTGCAAAAAGGGTTTCTGGCCTCTCCTTTAGTAGTTTCTGTTAAAAAGCTTTCCTCGTTGTGTCATTGTTGCCCTCTTCTGGGTAGAGAATGGATTCTGCGCTGAGGGGGAGTGGGGACATGGTGCCTGTGGGCTCTGCTACTACTGCTGTGCTGTTCTGCTGCCCCGTTGCCATGGCAACCAATTTGTTCATCTGCTGCTAGCGCTAGATTAGTTCAAAAGCCAGCAAAAAGAGTGAAAAATCCTCGCACAAAAAACTGAAGATATGTTTAAAGTTAGTCCGTGCTCCTTTTTGGTTTACTCAGTTTGGTCGTTTGATGTAGTTGCATTAACCCCCTTGCTAGGTTTGTTCTAGCTCGTTTCTTCTGGCTAGCTTGTTAGTCTGCTGGCTAGGTCTTTGTTGTGTAGCTAGCTAGACTCAAAACCTCTTAACTTGAGGCGCAAAGTTACTTTTTTTCCTATTCTGAATGAATAGAGTTGTTGTTCATCACTTCTTGTCTGGAATTATTTTTCGATTAGAGTGTTTATCCCATTCTAAAAACAAAAAAATATGAAATATATCAGGAGCTCATGTAGAGCATGACTCTCTCTTCTCTCTCTTCTCTCTCTCCTCTCTCTCTCTCTCTCTCTCTCTCTCTCTCTCTCTCTCTCTCTCTCTCTCTCTCTCTCTCCCGCTCTCTCTCCCGCTCTCTCTCCCGCTCTCTCTCCCGCTCTCTCTCTCCCCCTGCTTCTCTCTCATTCTCTGTCTCCTGCTCCATAGCCCCCTCTCTCCTGCTCTCTCCCTGTCTCCTGCTGTATAGCCCCTCTCTCTCTGCCTCTCTCTCTCTCTCTCTTGCTCCATTGTGCCCCCTCTCTCTCCCCCGCTCTCTGTCTCCATAGTCTCCCCTCTCTCTCCCACTCTCTCTCTCCCCCTCCTTTTCTGTCTCTCTCTGTCTCTCTGTCTCCTGCTCCATAGCCCCCCCTCTCTCTCTGTCTCCTGCTCCATAGCCCCCCTCTCTCTCTGGCTCCTGCTGTATAGCCCCTCTCTCTCTGCCTCTCTCTCGCTCTCTTGCTCCATAGTCCCCCCTCTCTCTCCCCCGCTCTCTGTCTCCATAGTCTCCCCTCTCTCTCCCACTCTCTCTCTCCCCCTCCTTTTCTGTCTCTCTGTTTTTCTGTCTCCTGCTCCATAGCCACCCCCCCCCCTCTCTCTCTGTCTCCTGCTCCATAGCCCCCCTCTCTCACTGGCTCCTGCTCCATATCCCCCCCCCTCTCTCTCTCTGTCTCCTGCTCCATAGCCCCCCCTCTCTCTCTGTCTCCTGCTCCATAGCCCCCCTCTCTCTCTGGCTCCAGCTCCATAGCCCCCCCCCCTCTCTCTCTCTGTCTCCTGCTCCATAGCCCCCCCTCTCTCTCTGTCTCCTGCTCCATAGCCCCCCTCGCTCTCCCCCCTCCTCCTGCTCCATAGCCCCCCCCCTCTCTCTCTCTCTGTCTCCTGCTCCATAGCCCCCCCTCTCTCTCTGTCTCCTGCTCCATAGCCCCCCCTCGCTCTCCCCCCTCCTCCTGCTCCTGGTCTTCTTCACTGAGCACAAATGTGCAGCCTTGAAAGTTGCTCTCCAGTCTGTAGCCATCCAGGTGCAGTGAAGGGAATGGTGGTGTCTCCTTATGTGAACTATGTGTCGCATTGTGATTGGAGGCTGCTGGTAAGACAGGAGACTCCCCACCTGTACTTTTCCAAAGTGAGAGTAGACTAAAAGCTTTTCAGCACACATCCCCATGCTGAAGATCAATGGCTTGGATAGAGGTTCAAAGTTCTTGTATGCCTCTTCTATCTGGAGAACTGAGAGGTCAGGGAGCGTTCCAAGGGCGCTGTGGAGTGTACTTCTGCAAAGCAGCCGCTGTGGTTAGCCAATCTAAACAATGTACTTAAGTCCACTTGAAATGAATCCCTCCTTCTGCCATGCGATTTTTGGTGGGCTTGGTGATGGTCATTTTGCCTCTGTGCCTAGGTTGCAGACCCTGTAAAAAGACAGTACAAGGGCATTATTCTAAATCTAATCATGAGACGATTTAAGTTTTCATTAAATCATTTATTAGCATTATCCTGTTTGGGCTGCAAGCCCGATATCGGTACACCTGTGACAACATCCAGCTCAATTGTAGGGCGCGAAATTCAAAATCTATTTTAAAAAAATATTTTACTTTCACATATTAACAAGTCCAATACAGCATTTGAAAGATAAACATCTTGTCAATCCAGCCAACGTGTCCGATTTTTTAAATGTTTTACAGAGAAAACACCACATATATTTATGTTAGCTCACCACCAAATAAAAAAGAGGACAGACATTTTTCACAGCACAAGTAGGATTCAAGTAGCATGCACAAGCCAACCTAACTAACCTAGAACCAACCTAAATAACCTAGAAAAAACTACCTCAGATGACAGTCCTATAACATGTTACACAATAAATCTATGTTTTGTTCAAAAAATGTGCATATTTTAGTTATAAATCAGTTTTACATTACTGCTACCATCATAGCTACAGTCTGAAATTGCACGGGAGTAGCCAGAGAAAATACAGACACCAACGTCAACTACAAATTATACATCATAAAACATTTCAGAAAAATATATGGTGGATAGCTAATGAAAGACAAAGATCGTGTGAATAGAGCCAATATTTCTGATTTTTGAAGTGTTTTACAGCGAAAACACAATATATCGTTATATTAGCTTACTACATTAGCTAGCAAACGGCAGCATTGATTCTAGCATAGCACGGTAGCATAGCACAGTTCGACAGATATATGAAAAAGCATCCCAAATTAGGTCCTTATCTTTGTTGATCTTCCATCAGAATGTTGTAAAGGGGTCCATTGTCCAGTACAGTCTTTGTTTGGGATCCAGAACAAACTATTTCCCTCTTGTATTAGCAAGCACACTGGCCGTGCTGCGCTAACCTCTCTTTTTTCAAACAATTCCTGCGTCGCATCACGTCTAAAGTCCAGAATAAATTTCAATAATATAATTAAACTATATTGAAAAAACATACTTTAGGATGATATTGTGACATGTATCAAATAATATCGAAGCCAGAGTTCATATTCACCTTTAACGAGCGATTTCCAGGAGCCTAGTCCAGCTACTACTTCGTGCCCAGAAAAAAAAATAAACTGCGCAAGTCTCACTCCAAGATGTTGTGTTCAGTCCCTGGAAGAGATATTCAACTCCTTTCTGCTCTCACTTCCGCATGACACACAGAGGAATGCGTATGACGTGTTTCTACAGTCCTAAGTGACATGACCTTTTATAGACAAGCTCTTAAAGGGAGACCTCGCATTTGGAAATCTCAATTCCGAATAGGAAATGGGCTGTAAAAATAGTTCTGTTGCACTTAGAGAAATAATTCAAACGTTTTTAGAAACTAGAGACTGTTTTCTATCCAATAGTAGTAAATATATGCATATTGTAAAAGCAAAAATTTATTAAGAGGCCGTTTGAAAATGTGCACATATTTTCCAGTTTTTCAATACGCCCCCTGCAGCCATAAGAAGTTATGATGTGATTATAACCATGATGTTGATATGTGGTATAGTTATTAAAACATACCATAGTCCTTGGCTTATGCCACTGCTGCTCGGCCTCTGTGCGTCTACTCCTACTCCTGCCACCACTCCCACAGTGCTCTCTCCCTCTCTCTCTCTCTGTGTGATTGTGTGGGCGGAGACAGGTGTGCTGGAGTCAGAGCAGATGCCCACCAGCTGCAACCTGTTCCATAATCAAGACCTCTACAAATTCTCAATCCTGCCACTAGGTCCTGTTATCCTGTTGTACCTGTTTTCCTTGCCTGACATGGTTTTCGTCTCCGCTACAGTTCTGCCTGCTCTGACTCTGGTCCCTGTCTCCAGTCCCACGTCTCCTCAACCTGCCACTCTGCCCTGGATTCCCCAATCTACTGCTCCCTTGGATCCCTCTCCTTGTCTGAGTCTGCTCTTGGGTTTCCTTGTTCCACTCCACGTAACTGTCACTCCCTGGCCATAGAGAGGCTTTTATTCTCTATTTTGGTTAGGCCATGGTGTTACTAGGGTGGGCATTCTAGTTTCTTTTTTTTTATGGTTTCTGTTTCTATTTTTTGGCCGGGTATGGTTCTCAATCAGGGACAGCTGTCTAGCGTTGTCTCTGATTGGGAATCATACTTAGGAAGCCTGTTTTTCCACCTTAGTTGTGGGTAGTTGACTTTTAGTGGCCTGTATAGCCCTAGTAAGCGTCACGTTCGTTTTTGTTGTTTCTTGTTTTTGTTGGTGACATTTAAAATAGAAAATGTACGCTCACCACGCTGCACCTTGGTCCGGACATTTCGCTGACGACTTCGCGAGAATAACAGTGTTCCCATCTTGAAATAATGTGCAGACTGGAATAGTAAATCAACTGTGTGGGTGCATAATGCAGTGCCAGCAACACATGAACAGTGATGTTGTGTCATAGTTACTGGCTCAGAGGGCTTCAGTACAACCTACGTGGGGATATAAAAACAAATGAATAGACTATAAAACCACTCAACATGTGTCACGACCAGCAAACAGAAGTGACTGGCGCAACATGCAACAGCCACTAAATTCATTGCAGCAATATGGGTTTAAACTTGTCTATTAAGGGTATATGCCCTTGTTTAAAATTCATCCAATGCGTCCAACATAACAGAGTTTACAGAAACAGCAAGGAACAATTACTACACTAAGAACGGTTTCATAGACATGGGTTAGGCCTAGTCCTAGACTAAGCAATGCCTCTTAATGCAGATCTCCATTGACAGGAACTTCTTAGTCTAAGACTAGGCTTCATCTCTGACTGTGTAACCGGCATGTAGTGTGTCACAAATAGCTGACTTTTCACCCTACACTCAAACTGTGTGGTTTCTCATTTTTCCTCATGGACCTGTAGCAGCAAGCCGTTATGCTGACCTCTCCTGTCACTTTGTGCCTGTTCGAAACGGTTTGGAATAAAAACAATGAGCATAATCATAATGTTAGCTAGCTACTGTAAAAGGCACGTCTTAAACTAGGTTACAGCTTTCAGGTCTGATAGGCAACTTGGCTATACTTACCTTGATATTGAAAAGGTCGGTGCTTTGCTACTTGTCTTGGCCAGACGATGTACATCCGTCACTGTTATCTTTGGAAGCTCTTGCAAGCGCCTTGAGAAAAACAGTGCCATGGTTGGTAAGGGAGGGGGGTGTTGGCTAATTGCTCGCCACCTTACTAGTTAGCGTGTTAATAGCTAGCTAGCTAAGAGACAAAAAAAAAGACACAGAACACAATAATTGAATTACAAAAATAACTAACTGAACGAATAAACAGACTTTTCAACAAGAATGATAAAAAGAAACGCTATAGAAATATGATTATATTAATATACTGAGATAATGATAACACGAGCGACTTCGAGACTAGTATGGCTACAATCAGGCTGACAGGACGCGATTGGGACAGGAAGCTATGTATCGGGTAGGAAGTTGAGCGGAAGTGGGGCGTTGCTACATTGTGCAAAAGGTGTATTGAGAGGGAAGATGCAAAGAAAGGTGTTCCAAGGGATTGTTCAAACATGATAATTAGAACAGGACCGCATCAAACAGGAGAGTCTTTGATGTGTGTGTGGAGACGCTGGTATGTACATGCCTTGATGATGTAGTGAGTGTTTCACACACACACACACCCCACAATAAATGTTGTTGATGTGGAGCTGGAGGATGTGTGTGTGAATTTGAGAGAGTTTGTACTCTCTCAACCCCTATGTGCTCCAGCAGACAACTTCAATTGGATTGACAGTGTTAACTAGTGTGTGTGTTTCTCAGGAGTGCCCCACCCTCACATCGAAATGTATTTGCTTAGGCATTAATCACACATTGATCATTATTGCAGCACAGCATCAGTGAGATTCTAACCTATGACCTTCTGTTCTCTTTCCATGGAATTAGTCTACTGCTCTACCAGGATGGAGATAGCATGCCATGTTTCTTTAACTCATACAAAGATGTTCATTTAAGTATATTTAAACAGACCCCATTTCAAAGTAAACAAACACTCATGAAGATCAGGTGTGACCAATTAGGCCAACACACCTAAAAACACTAGAGGATAGAGAGAGTTTTGCTGATGCTGAGAACGGTTACTCTTTGAACTAATGTTTTTCATGTGTATTTTATGGAATGTTTTCTTAACGTTCTGAGAACTTGACTTTAACTAGAACCATGAGGAAACCTGTAGAAAACATTGTGCTGAGGTACTGAAATTCCCACAGAAGAACGTTTTTTCTTATCGTTCTCGGAACAATTTGAGAACATTACTTAATGGCATCAAAATGTGAATTAAAATTAATAAATTCATTATTTTGAAAAGATATCTGTCAAATAGTTTGCATTTGGGGAGGGATCAGGAAATCTGGTATCAATGCGGAAACAGTGGACAGTTAAGAGACACATTTCAATGTAGACGCCAATGTTCCCTCTAAGTTGCAGGCGCACAGTTCACCTCGGACTGCCGCATAGAAGAAATATGAGCATGCACAGAGAAGCATGAGATTGAATTGAACTAATCTTTCTACAGTGTTCCCCTTTAGGGGACACTATCAACGTTTCGCTCTACTGTGTGAATTGTGATCAAATCAACGCAATATTAGCCACTTTCAATATAACATACCGAAACAAAACGAACTATGCAATATTTAGTATGCAAATTTAACTGTGCAGGAGATTTTCTTGTTGGCAGAGCACATTGGAGTACGAATCTATTGTATTGACAGGCACGACACAGGCACGACTCAGGCCCGTATTCTACACAGACCGATGCACCATAAGCAATCAGAGTTGCAATAGGCCTATATACAAATAGCCATTGCCATATATGGATCTGTGCCATTTACTTTGAACTGGCCTGTGTTTACAGCATGAGCGGTCGTGAGTAGATGAGCTTGTTTTGAGATCAAAGTGAGAACTACATGTAGCCACGTGTGCACATTTGTTCATATTCTTTGCTAGTTATTGAGTTACTAGCCCAGTTGTAGCTAATATCTAGACAACAATGGGGGAGTGGTTGCGTCCTACAAGAGCACAACATCTGTGGTTTTCTAGCCATCTTTGAAAAGAAAGTCTGGTAAAGAGCTTTTTTATGTCTTAAAGGGGAAATGTTGTATTTTGTGACATCTTGAATAAACTAAGTAGCCAATAGGCAGAGGATAGCATAATTTGTCTGATTCTCTGTAACAATGGAATGGGAATAATAATTATTTTAATTTTGTAAAGTGGTTTCTTACATCAAACACAACATTTAGCTTCGAATAGCCCCCGTGATATGCAACTTTTCAGTGAAGTCAGGAACAAATATACACAGCTAGTTAGGAAAGCTAAGGCTAGCTTTTTCGAGCAGAAATTTGCATCCTGTAGCACAAACTCAAAAAAGTCTGTTTGTCTAAAGTCCATTAAGAATAAGAGCACCTCCTCCCAGCTACCCACTGCACTGAGACTAGGAAACACTGTCAACAACGATAAATCCACTATAATTGAGAATTTAAATGAGCATTTTTCTATGGCTGGCCATGCTTTCCACCTGGCTACCCCTACCCCAGTCAACAGCCCTGCACTCCCGACAGCAACTCGCCCAAGCCTCCCCCAATTCTCCTTCACCCAAATCCAGATAGCTGATGTTCTTAAAGAACTGCAAAACCTGGACCCCTACAAATCAGCCAGGCTAGACAATCTGGACCCTCTCTTTTTAAAATTATCTGCCAAAATTGTTGCAACCCCTATTACTAGCCTGTTGAACCTCTCTTTCGTATTGTCTGAGATTCCCAAAGATTGGACAGATTCCCAAAGATTGGACAGATTGGACAGCTCTTCAAAGGGGGAGACACTCTAGACCCAAATTGCTACAGACCTATATCTATCCTACCCTGCCTTTCTAAGGTCTTCAAAAGCCAAGTCAACAAACAGATTACCGACCATTTCGAATCTCACTGTACCTTCTCCACTAAGCAATCTGGTTTCAGAGCTGGTCATGGGTGCACCTCAGCCACGCTCAAGGTCCTAAACGATATCATAACCGCCATCGATAAGAGATATCACTGTGCAGCCGCATTCATCAACCTGGCCAAGGCATTCGCTTCTGTCAATCACCACATTCTTATTGGTAGACTCAACTGCCTTGGTTTCTCAAATGATTGCCTCGCCTGGTTCACCAACTACTTCTCTGATAGAGTTCAGTGTGTCAAATCGGAGGGCCTGTTGTCCGGACTTCTTGCAGTCTCTATGGAGGTGCCACAGAGTTCAATTCTCGCGCCGACTCTCTTCTCTGTATACATCAATGATGTCGCTCTCGCTGCTGATGATTCTCTGATCCACCTCTACGCAGATGACACCATTTTGTATACTTCTGGCTCTTCTTTGGACACTGTCTTAACTAACCTCCAGATGAGCTTCGATGCCATACAACTCTCCTTCTGTGGCCTCCAACTGCTCTTAAATGCAAGTAAAACTAAGTGCATGCTCTTCAACCGATCACTGCCTGCACCTGCCCGCCCATCCAGCATCACTACTCTGGACAGTTCTGACTTAGAATTTGTGGACAACTACAAATTCCTAGGTGTCTGGCTAGACTGTAAACTCTCCTTCCAGACTCACATCTCCAATCCCAAATTAAATCTAGAATCTGCTTCCTATTTCGCAACAAAGCATCCTTCACTCATGCTGCCAAACATACCCTCGTAAAACTGACCATCCTACCAATCCTCGACTTCGGCGATGTCATCTATAAAATAGCCTCCAACACTCTACTCAACAAATTGGATGCAGTCTATCACAGTGCCATCCGTTTTGTCACCAAAGCCCCATATATTACCCACCACTACGACCTGTACGCTTTCGCTGGCTGGCCATCGGTTCATACTCGTCGCCAAACCCACTGGCTCCAGGTCATCTACAAGTCTCTGCTAGGTAAAGCCCCGCCTCATCTGAGCTCGCTGGTCACCATAGCAGCACCCACCCGTAGCACGCGCTCCAGCAGGTATATCTCACTGGTCACCCCAAAGCCAATTCCTCCTTTGGCCGCCTTTCCTTCCAGTTCTCTGCTGCCAATGACTGGAACGAACTGCAAAAATCACTGAAGCTGGAGACCCATATCTCCCTCACTAGCTTCAAGCACCAGCTGTCAGAGCAGCTCACAGATCACTGCACCTGTACATAGCCTGTATCTGTAAACAGATCTGTAAACAGCCCATCCAACTACCTCATCCCCATACTTTATTTATTTATTTATCCTGCTCCTTTGCACCCCAGTATCTCTACTTGCACATTAATCTTCTGCACATCTACCATTCCAGTGTTTAATTGCTATATTGTAATTACTTTGCCACCATGGCCTATTTATTGACTTACCTCCCTTATCTTACCTCATTTGCACTCACTGTTTATAGATTTTTCTTTTTTCTACTGTATTATTGACTGTATGTTTGTTTATTCCATGTGTAACTCTGTGTTGTTGTATGTGTCGAACGCCTGTGCTTTATCTTGGCCAGGTTGCAGTTGTAAATGAGAACTTGTTCTCAACTAGCCTACCTGGTTAAATAAAGGTCAAATAAAAAAATGTAATACATTTTTTTCAGTCACCTTGTCTGAAGGACAAATGGTTAAACAGGTTAAACTTCTTATGGCTGCGGGATGATATGACAACAGCCAGTGAAAGTGCAGGACGCCAAATTCAAACAACAGAAATCTCATAATTAAAATTCCTCAAACATACATGTATCTCATACCATTTTAAAGGTAATCTTGTTGTTAATCCCACGAAAGTGTCCGATTTCAAATAGGCTTTACAGCGAAAGCACCACAAACGATTATGTTAGGTCACCGCAAAATCACAGAAAAACACAGTCATTTTTCCAGCCAAAGACAGGAGTCCCAAAGAGCAGAAATAGAGATAAAAGGAATCACTAACCTTTGATGATCTTCATCAGATGACACTCATAGGACTTCATGTTACACAAAACATATATGTTTTGTTCGATAAAGCTCATATTTATATCCCAAAACCTCAGTTTACATTGGCACCATGTTCAGAAATGCCTCCAAAATCTCCGGAGAAATTTCAGAGAGCCACGTCAAATAACATAAATACTCATCATAAACTTTGATGAAAAATACATGTTTTACATAGAATTAAAGATACACTTGTCCTTAATGCAACCGCTGTGTCAGATTTCAAAAAGCTTTACGGCAAAAGCACAATATTCAATAATCTGAGAACAGCGTTCAGCCTCAAAAGGAAGCCATACAGTTACCCACCAAATTGTGTCAACAAAACTCATGCAAAAATATTATAAATCTTCACTTACCTTTGCTGATCTTCGTCAGAATGCACTCTCAGGACTCCCACTTCCACAAGAAATGTTTGTTTTGTTCGGTAATGTCCATCATTTATGTCCAAATAGCTATTTTTGTTTGCGTGTTTGGTAAACAAATCCAAAGTTAGAAAGCGTGTTCACTAAAAGCTGACGAAATGTCAAGAAGTTCCATAACAGTAATATCTCTTATCGATGGCGGTTATGATATCGTTTAGGTGTACTGAATCAAGCTTTAGAATGTTTTTAACATAAATCTTCAGTAACATTTCAACCGGAGAATTACATTGACTTCAGATATGCGATGGAAAAGAGCTCCCCCTCATGTGAACGCGTATGGTCAGAGCATGGCGAGGTCATGGTAGACCTGACTAATTCCTGTCCCCTTCGGCCCCACCTCACAGTAGAGGCATCAGACAAGGTTCTACAGACTGTTGACAACTAGTGGAAGCCGTAGGAAGTGCAAACTCATCCATATCCCACTGTTTGTTCAATAGGGGCTTTGTTGAAAATCTACCAACCTCAGAATTCCCACTTCCTGTTTGGATTTTTTCTCAGGTTTTTGCCTGCCATATGAGTTCTGTTAAACTCACAGACATAATTCAAACAGTTTTAGACACTTCAGAGTGTTTTCTATCCAATATGAATAATATGCATATATTAGCAACTGGGACTGAGAAGCAGGCAGTTTACTATGGGCACCTCTGTGCACCTTTCATCCAAGCTACTCAATACTGCCCCTGCAGCCATAAGAAGTTAATGTTAAGCCATGCATTTTTTATCGAAAGTCTAACGGAATGTAGGCATTGAACACCACACTTTGGCTGCTACTGTAGGCTGAATGATAGAACAGCTGTTTCCATGTGGACAAGATCAAGACACTGGACTCCTCTTAGCGCCAGGTATAAACAAGGCTTCTTTCTCTCTCTATATACTGTATATATGTCTCCCATTTCAGCTCTCCTCTCTCTACCCCTATCTCCATTTTCCTCCCCCTATCTCCCATCAAGCTGCCGGTAGAGGATACCCACCCAGGGAAGTTTCTGACTCAGAGGGGAGTAACAGTGCAGTGAACCGGCCTATCCCCCAATTCCCCACAGCGACCTGGACTCAGATAACACTGCCAATTGTTTTCAGAACATCCTCAGCCCCTGCTAAAAACCCTCAAACACTGGAGGGCCGCCAGCATTGATAAATAACAGCGTTTCTCGAAAGACAGAGTCCAGAATGCACATTACCTGTTTATGGTATAGTGTAAATCAAGGTTTTGTTGTTCCCAACGGTGACTTTGTTAATTTAAAGGAGAAGATAGATCTGGTGACATTGACATTGGGTGATACCTGTTATATGTAGCTCTGATGCTAACAACCTTCCTCAATAGTGCAGCGATTGAGAAGGAACGGTCAAGGTGGGGCTTGAACCAGCAACTCAACTCATGGTTATGGGGTGAACACAATACCATGTTTCATAAAGGCCCAGATTTCTTGGACTAGCCACAGTACGCTAACAACACAACAGAACACAGAGCTGTTGAGAGACTGCAGTGAATTCCACTGTCCATTTCTCAAATCAAATCAAAATCAAATCAAATGTTATTAGTCACATGCGTCGAATACAACAGGTGTAGACCAGACAGTGAAATGCTTACTTACAAGCCCCTAACCAACAATGCAGTTAAAAAACACAAATAAGAATAAGAAATAAAAGTAACAAGTAGTTAAAGAGCAGCAGTAAAATAACATTAGCGAGACTATATACAGGGGGTACCGGTACAGAGTCAAAGTGCGGGGGCACCGGTTAGTAGAAATAATTGAGGTAATATGTACATGTAGGTAGAGTTATTAAAGTAACTTTGCATAGATAATAACAGGGAGTAGCAGCGGGGTAAAAGAGGGGGGTGCAATGCCAATTCTCTGGGTAGCCATTTGATTAGATGTTCAGGAGTCTTATGACTTGGGGGTAGAAGCTATTTAGAAGCATCTTGGACCTAGACTTGGTGCTCCGGTACCACGCGGTAGCACAGAGAACAGTCTAAGACTAGGGTGGATGGAGTCTTTGAGAATGTTTAGGGCCTTCCTATGACACCGCCTGGTATAGAGGTCCTGGATGGCAGGAAGCTTGGCCCCAGTGATGTACTGGGCCGTACGCACTAACCTCTGTAGTTCCTTGCAGTCGGAGGCCAAACAGTTGCCACACCAGGCAGTGATGCAACCAGTCAGGATGCTCTCAATGGTGCAGCTGTAGAACCTTTTGAGGATCTGAGGACGGATGCCAAATCTTTTCAGTCTCCTGAGGGGGAATAGGTTATGTCGTGCCCTCTTCACAACTGTCTTGGTGTGTTTGGACCATGTTAGTTTGTTGGTGATGTGGACACCAAGGAACTTGAGGCTCTCAACCTGCTCCACAACAGCCCTGTTGATGAGAACAGGGGTGTGCTCGGTTCTCCTTTTCCTGTAGTCCACAATCTTCTGCACACAGAGCACAGGTACTGGACGACAAGGATAAGGAGGGGTGGAACATGCCTAATGCTAACATTAGCCTAGCCATAATCGGTCCATCTTCCTTCCTCAGACAAAAACAATCACCCTTGGTGTGTGTGTGCGTGTCAGTGTGTGTGTGCTTGCCTGTGTGTATGTGCATTGTATGCGTAAGAGTGTGCGTGTGCCTGTGCGTGCCTGTACGTGTCTGTGTGTTGATTACACCTTCAACCCCCCCACCCCCAGCTCAAAACATATACTGCCTGACAACGTAATTGCCTTTCAGCTGCCACTGACTAGATCGAAACTGCTGTGCAATTGGAACGCAGGCGTTTTGACAAGCTACCAATGTTTATGTGATGTCTGTGCAAGAGAGAGAGAGAGAGGAGGTTTTAGAGAGCAACAGGTAATCATTTACCTCCCTCGCTAGTCCACTGAGATGAATAAGGAGGGAATGAGGGAGAGAGTGACACAAAATGGAGGGAAAATGGAGGGAACATAAATAGAAGATTGTCTTTTCTCAGAATAGCTTTGTCTGTCTGGTTCTATAGTCTGAGGGTGTTGTGATTCTAATGCACAGGAGGTTTTGTGTCTGACAATATCTGAAATGACGGGAAAACTTATCAAGTAAAAGGAAGTGGTTGCTGAGTCATTGTATGAAAAGGCTTCAGTATAACAGATGGACTTGTTTGAAATGGCGCCGGAGGAGATGGCTGCAGTTTTACAGGTTCCTAACCAATTGTGCTATTTGTGTGTTTTTTCGCATTGTTTGTAACTTATTTTGTACATAATGTTTCTGCCACAGTCTCTTATGACCGAAAAGAGCTTCTGGATATCAGAACAGCGATTACTCACCTCGAACTGGACAAAGATTTCTTCTTTTAATGAGTAGGACATGAAGGATTTACTCCAGATACCATACCAGGCCCAGATCCCTGTTATTCACATGAAGAAAAGACGCTGATACAGGGGATTCATCGGCGAGTGGGGAACACTCCTCTACCATCCGTCCTATTGTCCAACATGCAAACATTGGAGAATAAATTGGATGAGCTCCGTTCAAGATGATCCTTCCAACCGGACATTTAAAACTGCAGTATCTTATGTTTCATGAGTAGTGGCTGAAGGACGACATGGATAATATACAGTTGGCTGGTTTTTCTGTGAATCGGCAAGACAGGACAGCTGCCTCCGGTAAGACAAGGGGTGGCGGTCTATGTCTATTTGTCAATAACAGATGGTGCGCAAAATCATTAAAGAAGTCTTTGATCGCCTGAGGTAGAGTATCTCATGATAAGCTGTAGACCGCACTATTTAGCAAGAGAGTTTTCATCTGCAGTGCAGGTCAAAATTTGGACACACCTATTCATTCCAGTGTTTTTCTTTATTTTTACTATTTTCTACATTGTAGAATAATAGTGAAGACATCAAAACTATGAAATAACACATATGGAATCATGTAGTAAAAAAGTGTTAAACAAATCAAAATATATTTTATGTTTGAGACTCTTCAAAGTAGCCACTCTTTGCCTTGATGACAGATTTGCACACTTTTCATTCTCTGCATAAAGCCATAAGAAAACAATACAAATGCTCATCCAGAGGTGGCGCTCCTTGTGGCCAGGGACTTTAATGCAGGGAAACTTAAATCTGTTATACCACATTTATTCCAGCATGTTACATGTGCAAACAGAGGTTAAAAAAATCTAGACCACCTTTACTCCACAAACAGAGATGCGTACAAAGCTCTCTGAGCTAAAGGGTAGAGCTGCCGCATTCAAGGAGCGGGGACTCTTAACCCGGACGTTTACAAGAAATCCTACTATGCCCTCAGACGAACCATCAAAGAGCCAAAGTGTAAATACAGGACAAAGATTGAATCCTTCTACACCGTCGCCGACTCTCGTTGGATGTGGCGGGGCTTGCAAACTATAACACACTACAAAGGGAAGCGCAGCCACGAGCTGCCCAGCGACACAAGCCTACCAGACAAGCTAAACGACTTCTAAGCGCGCTTCGAGGCAAGCAACACTGAAGCATGCATGAGAACACCAGCTGTTCCGGACGACTGTGTGATCATGCTCGCCCCAGCCGATGTGAGTAAGCCCTTTAAACAGGTCAACATTCACAAGGCCGCAGGGCCAGACGGATTACCAGGACGTGTACTCCGAGCATGCGCTGAGCACCTGGTAAGTGTCTTCACTAAAATGTTTAACCTCTCCCTGTCCGAGTCTGAAGTACCTACATGTTTCAAGCAGACCACCATAAACACCAAGGTAACCTGCCTAAATGACTACTGACCCGTAGCACTCATGTCTGTAGCAATGAAGTGCTTTGAAAGGCTGGTCATGGCTCACATCAACACCATCATCCCAGAAACCTTGGACACACTCCAATTTGCATATTGCCCCAACAGATCCACAGATGATGCAATCTCTATTGCACTCAACACTGCCCTTTCCCACCTGAACAAAAGGAACACCTACGTGAGAATGCTGTTCATTGACTACAACTCAGCGTTCAACACCATAGTACCCTCAAAGCTCATCACTAAGCTAAGGACACTGGGAATAAACATCTCCCTCTGCAACTGGATCCTATACTTCCTGACGGGATACCCCCAGGTGGTAAGGGTAGGCAGCAACACATCTGCCACACTGATTCTCAACACGGGTCCCCTAAGGGGTGCGTTCTCAGTCCCCTCCTTTACTCACTGTTCACCCATGACTGTGTGGCCAAGCACGACTCCAACACCATCATTAAGTTTGCCAACGACACAATGGTGGAAGGCCTGATCACCGACAACGATGAGACAGCCTACAGGGAAGAGGTCAGAGACCTGGCAGTGTGGTGTCAGGACAACAACCTCTCCCTCAACATAATCAAGACAAAGGAGATGATCGTCGACTATGGGAAAAGGAGGACCGAGCACACCCTCATTGTCATCCACGGGGCTGTAGTGGAGCAGGTTGAGAGCTTCAAGTTCCTTGGTGTCCACATCACCAACAAACTATCATGGTCCAAACACACCAAGACAGTCGTGAAGAGGGCACGACAATGCCTATTCCCTCTCAGGAGACTGAAAAGATTTGGCAGGGATCCTCAGATCCTCAAAAAGTCATACAGCTGCACCATCGAGAGCATCCTAACTGGTTGCATCACCGCCTGGTATGGCAACTGCTCGGCCTTCAACTGCAAGGCGCTACAAAGGGTAGTGCGTACGGCCCAGTACATCACTGGGGCCAAGCGTCCATGCCATCCAGGACCTCAATACCAGGCGTTATCAGAGGAAGGCCTTAAAAATTGCCAAAGACTCCAGCCACCCTAGTCATAGGCTACCGCATGACAAGAGGTATCGGAGGGAAAAGTCTAGGTCCAAAAGGCTTCTTAACAGCTTCTACCCCCAAGCCATAAGACTACTGAACAGCTAATCAAATGGCTACCCCGGCTATTTGCATTGACTCCCCTCCCCTTTTTTCACTTTACAACTACCTACATGTACTGTACATATTACCTCAATTACCGCGACTAACCTGTACCCCTGCACATTGACTCGGTACCGGTACCCCTGTATATAGCCTCGTTATTGTTATTTTATTGTTGCTCTTTTATTTTTTACTTTGGTTTATTTTGTAAGTATATTTCTTAACTCTTTTCTTAAAACTGCATTGTTGGTTAAGGGCCTGTAAGTAAGCATTTCACGGTAAGGTCTACACCTGTTGTATTCGGCGCATGTGACAAATGACATTTAATTTGATTTGACACAGAACAAGGCACTGATTAACTGTACATGTGTATGCAACATTCTATGTTTGTGCTTTTCTAATAACCAATTTCTGTGTTCATACAAGTGATTAATTGAACGAATCCTCACTATCAGTATCTGCAATTTGGCAGTATGCACAGACCCTTGTTTAGAGAACGAAAGATATCTCAGTTTCAGGGTCTCAGCTCAGAGAGAAGAAGCCTAGTGAGGTATTGGTCTGTCACATGCATGAACCAGTATTGGTCAGTCACATGAATGAAGCAAAGATTAATGATGAATTAATTATGAATGATGAATAAGCTAAATCATGCAAATATAACTTGTCTAAAGTACATAAGAGAACTAACGGGACTGCCCCGGTAGAGCTCCTGATCGACATGTGTACTTGGTGCATTGAGTTGGTTGGAACCTCTCCAGCGCCCTGATAATAAAGAAGGATTAGTCTAAGATTGACTTTGAGTGTGCCTGTGTAGAATTTACACAACACGTACCATATGAAGCAAGATGATTGAAGCCACAGCATTTTCCTTTTCTTGCAAATACTTTAGCTGCTAGTTGATTGAGCTTGCCTGGAACAATGGAACCAATGGATTAGTCTCAAAAGAGCAAACCTCGCCCATCTCTGGCCCTTAGCCCTTAGTGTCCTCTACCAAAGATCCTGTAAAATGAGATCACGATGCCTCATTAGTTTAACATCTAACACAATAGCAATTAGAGGGCTCTACTGGGTGGAGGTAGAGAGGGAAAGTAGGGAGAGAAGGGAGCATCATTAAGAAGGAGATGAGAGTACATCTACAGGTAACTGCCAAAATAAGGGAAACACCAACATAAAGTGTCTTAATAGGGCGTTGGGCAATCACGAGCTGCAAAAACAGCTTCAATGAGCCTTGGCATAGATTATATAATGGAACTCCATTGGAAGGATGAGGCACCATTCTTTCATGAGAAATTCCATTATTTGGTGTTTTGTTTACTCAGGTGTTTAATTTATTTTGGCAGTTACCTGTAGCATCTGGTTCTAAATGGCAACAAGTAATTTATACTGTAGAGGGAGAGAGAGAGGGAGAGGGAGAAATCTAAATAGGATCAAAGGATTAGTGCAGTGGGAGGAAGGAGATGGAGGGATAGAGAGAGAGAGAGAGAGAGAGAAAAAGAGAGAGAGCGAGAGAGAGAATGTGTGTGTGCATGCAATCTTGAGTGCATGTTATACTGCTATAATAAGCCAAAATTATTGGCACCCTTGATAAAGATGAGCAAAAACACTGTATAAAATTATTAATACAAATACTGAGCTATAGTTTATGCAAAACATTTTTGTGGAAATTATTGTATTTTATTCTAATACAATTGCTCAGAGAAAGACATTTTGTTCAACAAATAATACTTTTTTCTCAAAAAGATAGGAGTCAAAATTATTGGCACCCCTGTTTTCAATAATCTGGCACCCTCCCCTTGCGAGGATGGCACTGAGCCTTTTTTCCAAAATATTTTAAGAGACTGGATAACACATTGGGAGGGATCTTACACCCTTCCTCCATACTAAATTTTTCCAAATCCTTCACATCCTTCATCTGGGTTTATGGACTACCCTCTTCAATTCAAACCACAAGTTTTCAATGGGTTTCAAGTCTGGAGACTGACATGGCCATTCCACAATGTTGATTTTATGGTCAATGAACCACTTCTTTGTGGATTGTTATGTGTGCTTGTCTCGCTGGAACATCCACTTGCAGCCAAGTTTCAGCCAAACACAGAGATGTTCCCTTCTACTGTATAACAAATCTCTAACAGGCACACACTAACAGTCAAGACTAACATATTGTTACAACTTCCTCCCATATGCCATCGAACATTCCACATCGACCAACTCACACACACACACACACACACACACACACACACACACACACACACACACGTACGTACATGCACCGGAATGACAAACCACTGACAATACGTGACGCATTGAGAGAGAGGGAGGGAGGGAGGGAGAGAGCGAGAGAGAGAGAGGGAGTGCTAATGGGTCGTTGATTGCCTCACCATAACCGCTGTGACCAGGCATCAGCGGGTAATTGCCGTTCCATGGTGTCTGAAATGGAGCTACATTCCGCATTCGATCTCCGCGCTCCCGCTCGGAACGGCACTTCGACAGTAGACCAGTGAAGCGGCTGGTTGGTTTTTGGCAGACGCCTTAGCCAAACAATTGGCAGAGTGCTATTATTAAATCTGCGAGCGTCAGCGACAATAAACAACAACAATGAAGGTCTTATCAACCTTTTTTTGACTCGTCTGTCCCACGTTTACATACAACAGTTTCTATGCAAAGGTTTCTAGCCAATTCGTTTTTTTGTAATATAAGTCCAGAATAAGTGAATAGGGTTGTAAATAGGTTGAAGGGAAGGAGATGGACAGAACGTGGAAAACACCGTGGAAGAGTCCTCTCTTCTTATTATACTTGTCTTCTTCTTCTCTCCTTGTTGAGGTCTCCTCTTTGAACCGTGTGTTGCCAGGCGACAGGGTTGCCAAGACACCATAATACAAACACACACACTGTACACAGATAAACTATACACAAATACAGATATACAGATGTACTATACACAGATACACTATACACAGATACACAGATACACTAGACACAGATAAACAATACACATATACAGATACACTATACACAGATACGCTATACACAGATATACATACACTATACATGATACACTATACACAGATACACAGACATAGATATACTATACACAGATACACTATCCACAGATGCATAAACACTATACACAGATGAATATACACAATACACAGATACATATACACTATACACAGATACACAATACACATATACACTAAACACAAACATAGATCCACTATACACAGATACACATATACACTATACACAGACATGGATCCACTATACACAGATACAGATATACTAGACACAGCTACATACACACTATACACATATACACTATAATGTACACAGATAAACTATACACAGATACAGATACACCATACATAGATACACTATACACAGATAAAGATATAATATACACAGATATACTATATACAGATACAATATACACAGATACACTATACAGAGATACAGATACACTATACACAGACACAGATCCACTATACATAGATACAGATATACTAGATACAGCTACATATACACTATACACAGGTACACTATACACAGATACAAATACACAGATACAGATACACTATACACAGATACACTATACACAGATACACTACACACAGATACACTATACACAGATACAGATATACTATACACAGATACAGATACACTATACACAGATACACTATACACAGATACACTATACACAGATATGGATACACTATACACAGATACAAATACACAGATACAGATACACTATACACAGATACACTATACACAGATACACGATACACTATACACAGATACACAGATACACTATACACAGATACGCTATACACAGATACACAGATACACTATACACAGATACGGATACACTATACACAGATACACTATACACAGATACACTATACACAGATACAAATACACTATACACAGATACACTATACACAGATACAGATATACTATACACAGATACAGATACGCTATACACAGATATACTAAACACAGATACACTATACACAGATACAGATATACTATACACAGATACACTATACACCGATACACTATACACAGATACATTATACACAGATACAGACATACTATACACAGATACACTATGTACAGGTACACATGCTGTATATAGATTTATTTATACTATATTATGGATTGTATGTTTGTTTATTCCATGTGTAACTGTAACTGTGTTGTATGTGTCGAACTGCTTTGCATTATTTTGGCCAGGTCGCAGTTGCAAATGAGAACTTGTTCTCAACTAGCCTACCTGGTTAAATAAAGGTGAAATAAAATAAAAAATACAGATACACTATACACAGATACACTATACACAGATACACTATACACAGATACAGATATACTATACACAGATACAGATACACTATACACAGATATACTATACACAGATATACTATACACAGATATACTATACACAGATATACTATACACAGATACACTATACATAGATACACTATACACAGATACAGATATACTATACACAGATATACTAAACACAGATACACTATACACAGATACAGATACATTATAAACATATACGCTATACACAGATACTGTCACGTTCCTGACCTATTTTCTGTTAGTTTGTTATATGTGTTAGTTGGTCAGGACGTGAGTTTGGGTGGGCATTCTATGTTTTCTGTTTCTATGTTGGTTTATGGGTTGCCTGGTATGGCTCTTAATTAGAGGCAGGTGTTTGGCGTTCCTCTAATTAAGATTCATATTTAGGTAGGTGTTTTCACAGTGTTCGTTGTGGGTGATTGTCTCCTGTGTTTGTGTCTGTTCACCACGCGGGACTGTTTCGGTTTGTTTGTTCATCGTTTATTTTGTGTAGCCTATTTTTCTCTATTCGTGCGTTCTTCATGTTTTATGTAAGTTCGTCGTCTAGGTCTGTCTACACCGTTTATTTGTTTTTGTTAGTGTATAGTCGAGTTCGTGTTTTTCTTTAATAAATCATGTCTACAAACTCAGCTGCATTTTGGTTCAATCCCTGCTTCTCCTCTTCTGATGAAGAGGAGGAGGAAAGCCGTTACAGATACACGATACACTATACACAGATACACTATAAACAGATACGCTATACACTGATACACTATACACAGATACACTATACGGAGATACAAATACACTATACACAGATACACTATACACAGATACACTATAAAAAGATACACTATACACAGATACACTATTCACAGATACACTATACACAAATACAGATACACAGATACACTATTCACAGATACACTATACACAAATACAGATACACTGATACACTATACACAGATACAAATACACTACACTACACACAGATACAAATACACTATACACAGATGAATATACACAATACACAGATACAGATACACTATACGCAGATACACCATACGCAGAACACTAAACACACACAGATATATTATACAGAGAACACCGCACACACACACAGGTACACTATATTTACAAAAGTATGTGGACACGCCTTCAAATTAGTGGATTCGGCTATTTCAGCCACACCCGTTGCTGACAACTGTATAAAATCGAGGACACAACCATGCAATCTCCATAGACAAATATTGGCAGTAGAATGGCCCGTACTGAAGAGTTCAGTGACTTTCAACGTGGCACCGTCATAGGATGCCATCTTTCCAACAAGTCTGATCTTCAAATGTCTGCCCTGCTAGAGCTGCCCCGGTCAACTGTAAGTGCTATTATTGTGAAGTGGAGACGTCGAGGAGCCGCGAAGTTGTAGGCCACACAAGCTTACAAAACAGGACTGCCGAGTGCTGAAGCGTGTAGAGTGTAAAAATCGTCTGTCCTCGGTTGCAACAATCAATACAACTTCCAAACTGCTTCTGGAAGCAACGTCAGCACAAGAACTGTTCGTCAGAAGCTTCATGAAATGGGTTTCCATGGCCGAGCAGCAGCATACAAGCCTAAGATCACGATGCGCAATGACAAGCGTCAGCTGGAGTGGTGTAAAGCTCGCCTACCATTGGATTGGCTGATGACAGGAGAACACTACCCGCCCGAATGCATAGTGCTAACTGTAAAGTTTGATGGAGGAGTAATAATGGTCTGGGGCTGTTTTTCATGCTTCCAACTTTGTGGCAACAGTTTGAGGAAGGCCTTTTCCTGTTTCAGCATTATAATGCCCCTGTGCACAAAGTGAGGTCCATACAGAAATGATTTGTCGAGATCGGTGTGGAAGAACTTGACTGGCCTGCACAGAGCCCTGACCTCAACCCCATTGAACACCTTTGGCATGAATTGGAACGCCTCACTAATGCTCTTGTGGCTGAATGGAAGGAAGACCCCGCAGCAATGTTTCAACATCAAGTGGAAAGCCTTCCCAGAAGAGTGGAGGCTGCATGAAAACCTCCCTGGTCTTTGTGGTTGTGGTGACTTATTAAGCAAATGTTGACTCCTGAACTTCTTTAGGCTTGCCATAACAAAGGGGTTGAATACTTATTGACTCAAAACATGTCAGCTTTTAATTTGAATGAATTTGTAAACATTTCAAAAAACATTATTCCACTTTGACATTATGGGGTATTGTGTAAAGGCCAGTGACACAAAATCTAAATGTAATACATTTTAAATGCAGGATGTAGCACAACAAAAAGTCAAGGGGTGTGAATACTTTCTGAAGACACTGTACTCTCTCTGTCTCTCACACACACACATCCCTACAGCTCCACAGCCTGGTATCGCAGAGCAGAATATGTAGTATGTACCGTGCAGTAGCAGAACGGGCAGCTTTGGGTCTACTGATCAACAGCTGTGGCAGTATAGTGTGGGGGAGAGAGAGAAAGAGTGAGTGTGTATGTGTGTGTGTGTGGGCGTGTGAGTGTGCGTGTGCGTGTGCGTGTGCGTGTGCGTGTGTGCGTGTGGGCGTGTGCGTGTGTGTGTGTGTGTGTGTGTGTGTGTGTGTGTGTGTGTGTGTGTGTGTGTGTGTGTGTGTGTGTGTGTGTGTGTGTGTGTGTGTGTGTGTGTGTGTGTGTGTGTATATATGTGTGCGTGTGTGTGTGTGCGTACGCGTGTGTGTGCATCCTACACATGTAGGATCTTAATTTGAGTCAGTTTGCTACTGCAATAAAATAATCCTGCAGTAACGATTTTTTTAATTTTCCAGCAACAGGGGGATCCTACATCTTTATGTGTGTGTGTGTGTGTGTGTGTGTGTGTGTGTGTGTGTGTGTGTGTGTGTGTGTGTGTGTGTGTGTCTTTCTCTCTCTCTGTAAGACTACTTCTATTTCTGTCCCGTGTTTAATTAATCCTGTTGCGTTTGGTGTTTCCCTCCGTCATCATTACGGCCTGGCATGTGCCTTGTGGTGTCCATTATCTCCCTCTCCCCCTTGGGGGTCCCTTGGGGGGACCGAGTGGCGCAGCGGTCTAAGGCACTGCATCGCGGAGCTAGAGGCGTCACTACAGACCCTGGTTCGATCCCGAGTTGTATCACAACCGGACGTGATCAGGAGTCCCATAGGGCGGCGCACAATTGGCTCATCGTCGTCCGGGTTAGGGGAGGGTTTGGCCGAGGTAGGCCGTCATTGTAAATGTATTTATTTATTTTTTATTTCACCTTTATTTAACCGGGTAGGCTAGTTGAGAACAAGTTCTCATTTGCAACTGCGACCTGGCCAAGATAAAGCAAAGCAGTGTGACACAGACAACAACACAGAGTTACACATGTAGTAAACAATAAACAAGCCAATAACACAATAAACAAGTCGATGACACACAGTAGAAAAAATAAAGTCTATATACAGTGTGTGCAAAACGCATGAGGAGGTAGGCAATAAATAGGCCATAGGAGCGAATAATTACAATTTAGCAGATTAACACTGGAGTGATAAATGAGCAGATGATGATGTACAAGTAGAGATACTGGTGTGCAAAAGAGCAGAAAAGTAAATAAAATAAAAACAGTATGGGGATGAGGTAGGTAGATTGGGTGGGCTATTTACAGATGGACTATGTACAGCTGCAGCGATCGGTTAGCTGCTCAGATAGTTGATGTTTAAAGTTGGTGAGGGAAATAAAAGTCTCCAACTTCAGCAATTTTTGCAATTCGTTCCAGTCACTGGCAGCAGAGAACTGGAAGGAAAGGCGGCCAAATGAGGTGTTGGCTTTGGGGATGATCAGTGAGATATACCTGCTGGAACGTGTGCTATGGGTGGGTGTTGTTATCGTGACCAGTGAACTGAGATAAGGCAGAGCTTTACCTAGCATAGACTTATAGATGACCTGGAGTCAGTGGGTCTGGCGACGAGTATGTAGCGAGGGACAGAGAGAGCATACAGGTTGCAGTGGTGGGTGGTATAAGGTGATTTGGATACAAAACGGATGGCTCTGTGTTAGACTGCCTCCAGTTTGCTGAGTAGAGTGTTGGAAGCTATTTTGTAGATGACATCGCCGAAGTCGAGGATCGGTAGGATAGTCAGTTTTACTAGAGTAAGTTTGGCGGCGTGAGTGAAGGAGGCTTTTTTTGCGAAATAGAAAGCCGATTCTAGATTTGATTTTGGATTGGAGATGTTTAATATGTCTGGAAGGAGAGTTTACAGTCTAGCCAGACACCTAGATATTTATAGTTGTCCACATATTCTAGGTCGGAACCGTCCAGGGTGGTTATGCAAGTCGGGCGGGCGGGTGCGGGCAGCGAACAGTTGAAAAGCATGAATTTGGTTTTACTAGCGTTTAAGAGCAGTTGGAGGCCACGGAAGGAGAGTTGTATGGCATTGAAGCTCGTTTGGAGGTTAGTTAGCACAGTGTCCAAGGAAGGGCTCTTTCAGAACATCTGCTGTCTGGATTTGGGTGAAGGAGAAGCTGGGGAGGCTTTGGCGAGTAGCTGCGGGGGATGCGGAGCTGTTGGCCGGGGTTGAAGTAGCCAGGAGGAAGGCATGGCCAGCCGTTGAGAAACGCTTATTAAAATTTTCGATTATCATGGATTTATCAGTGGTGACCGTGTTACCTAGCCTCAGTGCAGTGGGCAGCTGGTAGGAGGTGCTCTTGTTCTCCATGGACTTTACAGTGTCCCAAAACTTTTTGGAGTTAGAGCTACAGGATGTGAATTTCTGCTTGAAAAAGCTAGCCTTTGCTTTCCTGACTGACTGCGTGTATTGGTTCCTGACGTCCCTGAACAGTTGCATATCGTGGGGACTATTCGATGCTATTGCAGTCCGCCACGGGATGTTTTTGTGCTGGTCAAGGGCAGTCAGGTCTGGAGTGAACCAAGGGCTATATCTGTTCTTAGTTCTGCATTTTTTGAACGGGGCATGCTTATCTAAGATGGTGAGGAATTTACTTTTAAAGAATGACCAGGCATCCTCGACTGACGGGATGAGGTTGATATCCTTCCAGGATATCCGGGCCAGGTCGATTAGAAAGGCCTGCTCGCAGAAGTGTTTTAGGGAGCATTTGACAGTGATGAGGGGTGGTCGTTTGACTGCGGACCCATAGCGGATACAGGCAATGAGGCAGTGATCGCTGAGATCCTGATTGAAAACAGCGGAGGTGTATTTGGAGGGTCAGGATAATGTCTACGAGGGTGCCCATGTTTACGGATTTAGGGTTGTACCTGGTGGGTTCCTTGATGATTTGTGTGAGATTGAGGGCATCTAGCTTAGATTGTAGGACTGCCGGAGTGTTAATTAAGCACATCGCAGTTTAGAAATAAGAATTTGTTCTTAAATTACTTGCCTAGTAAATAAAAATACTTGTTAAACATTTACGAGAGAGGGATGACAAATGTTTTCTCGCCCTCTGTGATGAGTTGTGTCACGCATGTCTTTCAGGAGCAGCGTAAAACCCTTGTGGCATTCAGTGCTCCGAAACACGTCTCTCTCCCCCACTGTTGCACATCTATTTTCGTTCCACATACAGATGAGGCACATCTACTGTATGTTTCCAAAGCTCTGAGGTGTCGGAAGTTAATTTAAATAGGATATCATGAAGACAGGTGTGTTCTGTCTATTCCCTCTGAATGGAAACAGAACTACTGAATGTAGGGAGGATATGTATTCTGTATTCATTACATGTAACAAAAAAACTGACAAACAAACTGGAAAGGTTAAAAGTACAAAGCGAACAAATTCCAGCTGTAATTTATACAGTGAGACTGGTGATCGGTTCAGTGTAAGGTTGATCTCCAATAGTCAAGCTAAATGACCTGTGAATGATACTGCGCCAAATGTAAGCATCACCACACAAGCAGATGGAAAAACACACAGTTAAAAAGTACCTAGCCATGCGTGAATGCTCGCGTTAATTGGAGTAGGAATACTCTGACTGTTAACATCCATGCTGCAAGTGTGTGTGGTGAACTTGTGCATTTGTATGTTTGATATGCGTGAGTAGAGGCCTTAATTGGGACCGTGTGTGTGTGTGCAGCTCTGGCTGTAAGTGTACGGTGCCTCAGACCACATCAACAGTATACCAAATGAACAAAACATTTTATAAAGCCAATAGAAGAAGATTAGATTGCAAATTACATCTGGCTTCCCTGGCTAGAGGCTAGTGAGTCAGTGAGTGAGTGAGTGAGTGAGTGAGTGAGTGAGTGAGTGAGTGAGTGAGTGAGTGAGTGAGTGAGTGAGTGAGTGAGTGAGTGAGTGAGTGAGTGGGTGGGTGGGTGGGTGGGTGGGTGGGTGAGTGAGTGAGAGTGAGTGAGTGAGTGAGTGAATTAGCGTGAGAGTGAGCGTGAGAGTGAGCGTGAGAGTGAGAGAGAGAGAGAGGGAGAGAGAGAGAGAGATTTTACTGTGGCCTTTGGCTACCTCCTCTGAGCCTCTCCTTAAACAGCTATTATTCTAAACAGCACTATCTCAGAGAAGGGCTCACTAGAAGCTAGAAAAACATCAATCATAAATACTTATACACACAACCTATAGGCTGCTGTCAATAAGTGTGGATTTATTTAAGCAGATAAACAGAAAAAATACACAACCATCCTCATTGTCTTCAGTATTTCACGATAACTGTGTATATTTTCTTCCCACTAGGCACACACTGATTGAATCAATGTTGTTTCCCCGTCAGATAGAAGAAATTGCATTGAACCAACGTAGAGTAGACGTTAAATTGACATCTGTGCCCAGTGGGTTGTCCCTCTCTGTTTGCTGGTGCCACATCATCGTTATGTGACCAAAAACAACAACAGCAGCACCACCAGGGGCCATAATGCCAGGGGCCAAAGACCTGTCAGAGTCCCCTGGCCCCTGTATCTACCTTCTGTCTCAGGAGACTGACAGGTGAGTAGCACAGGGGTCAACCTGGAGACTCAGCTGTCTCTCGCCTCACTGTCGCCGCATGTGTGTGTGCATTTGTGTGTCTCCCTCCCCCCTTCCTCCTCCTCTCTCCCTCCAGTCTTTCTCTTCCTCCCTTCCTCTCCCTCCAGTATTTCTCTTCCTCCCTTCCTCTCCCTCCAGTATTTCTCTTCCTCCCTCCCTCCCTCCCTCTCCCTCCAATATTTCTCTTCCTCCCTCCCTCTCTCTCCAGTATTTCTCTTCCTCCCTCCCTCCCTCTCCCTCCAGTATTTCTCTTCCTCCCTCCCTCTCTCTCCAGTATTTCTCTTCCTCCCTCCCTCTCTCTCCAGTATTTCTCTTCCTCCCTCCCTCCCTCTCCCTCCAGTATTTCTCTTCCTCCCTCCCTCTCTCTCCAGTATTTCTCTTCCTCCCTCCCTCCCTCCCTCTCCCTCCAATATTTCTCTTCCTCCCTCCCTCTCTCTCCAGTATTTCTCTTCCTCCCTCCCTCCCTCTCTCTCCAGTATTTCTCTTCCTCCCTCCCTCCCTCCCTCTCCCTCCAGTATTTCTCTTCCTCCCTCCCTCTCCCTCTCTCTCCAGTATTTCTCTTCCTCCCTCCCTCTCCCTCCAATATTTCTCTTCCTCCCTCCCTCTCTCTCCAGTATTTCTCTTCCTCCCTCCCTCCCTCCCTCTCCCTCCAATATTTCTCTTCCTCCCTCCCTCTCCCTCTCTCTCCAGTATTTCTCTTCCTCCCTCCCTCCCTCCCTCTCTCTCCAGTATTTCTCTTCCTCCCTCCCTCTCTCTCCAGTATTTCTCTTCCTCCCTCCCTCCCTCCCTCTCTCTCCAGTATTTCTCTTCCTCCCTCCCTCTCTCTCCAGTATTTCTCTTCCTCCCTCCCTCTCTCTCCAGTATTTCTCTTCCTCCCTCCCTCCCTCCCTCTCCCTCCAATATTTCTCTTCCTCCCTCCCTCTCTCTCCAGTATTTCTCTTCCTCCCTCTCCCTCTCTCTCCAGTATTTCTCTTCCTCCCTCCCTCTCCCTCTCCCTCCAGTATTTCTCTTCCTTCCTCCCTCCCTCTCTCTCCAGTATTTCTCTTCCTCCCTCCCTCTCCCTCTCTCTCCAGTATTTCTCTTCCTCCCTCCCTCTCTCTCCAGTATTTCTCTTCCTCCCTCCCTCCCTCTCTCTCCAGTATTTCTCTTCCTCCCTCCCTCTCCCTCCAGTATTTCTCTTCCTTCCTCCCTCCCTCTCTCTCCAGTATTTCTCTTCCTCCCTCTCCCTCTCTCTCCAGTATTTCTCTTCCTCCCTCCCTCTCCCTCTCCCTCCAGTATTTCTCTTCCTTCCTCCCTCCCTCTCTCTCCAGTATTTCTCTTCCTCCCTCCCTCTCCCTCTCTCTCCAGTATTTCTCTTCCTCCCTCCCTCTCTCTCCAGTATTTCTCTTCCTCCCTCCCTCTCTCTCCAGTATTTCTCTTCCTCCCTCCCTCTCTCTCCAATATTTCTCTTCCTTCCTCCCTCTCTCTCCAGTATTTCTCTTCCTCCCTCTCCCTCTCTCTCAAGTATTTCTCTTCCTCCCTCCCTCTCTCTCCAGTATTTCTCTTCCTCCCTCCCTCCCTCTCTCTCCAGTATTTCTCTTCCTCCCTCCCTCTCTCTCCAGTATTTCTCTTCCTCTCTCCCTCTCTCTCCAGTATTTCTCTTCCTCCCTCCCTCTCTCTCCAGTATTTCTCTTCCTCCCTCCCTCTCTCTCCAGTATTTCTCTTCCTCCCTCCCTCCCTCCCTCTCCCTCCAATATTTCTCTTCCTCCCTCCCTCTCTCTCCAGTATTTCTCTTCCTCCCTCTCCCTCTCTCTCCAGTATTTCTCTTCCTCCCTCCCTCTCCCTCTCCCTCCAGTATTTCTCTTCCTTCCTCCCTCCCTCTCTCTCCAGTATTTCTCTTCCTCCCTCCCTCTCCCTCTCTCTCCAGTATTTCTCTTCCTCCCTCCCTCTCCCTCCAGTATTTCTCTTCCTTCCTCCCTCCCTCTCTCTCCAGTATTTCTCTTCCTCCCTCCCTCTCCCTCTCTCTCCAGTATTTCTCTTCCTCCCTCCCTCTCTCTCCAGTATTTCTCTTCCTCCCTCCCTCCCTCTCTCACCAGTATTTCTCTTCCTCCCTCCCTCTCCCTCCAGTATTTCTCTTCCTCCCTCCCTCCCTCTCTCTCCAGTATTTCTCTTCCTCCCTCCCTCTCTCTCCAGTATTTCTCTTCCTCCCTCCCTCCCTCTCTCACCAGTATTTCTCTTCCTCCCTCCCTCTCCCTCCAGTATTTCTCTTCCTTCCTCCCTCCCTCTCTCTCCAGTATTTCTCTTCCTCCCTCCCTCTCCCTCTCTCTCCAGTATTTCTCTTACTCCCTCCCTCTCTCTCCAGTATTTCTCTTCCTCCCTCCCTCCCTCTCTCACCAGTATTTCTCTTCCTCCCTCCCTCTCCCTCCAGTATTTCTCTTCCTCCCTCCCTCTCTCTCCAGTATTTCTCTTCCTCCCTCCCTCTCCCTCCAGTATTTCTCTTCCTCCCTCCCTCCCTCTCTCTCCAGTATTTCTCTTCCTCCCTCCCTCTCCCTCTCCCTCCAGTATTTCTCTTCCTCCCTCCCTCTCCCTCTCCCTCCAGTATTTCTCTTCCTCCCTCCCTCCCTCTCCCTCCAGTATTTCTCTTCCTCCCTCCCTCTCCCTCTCCCTCCAGGATTTCTCTTCCTCCCTCCCTCCCTCTCCCTCCAGTATTTCTCTTCCTCCCTCCCTCTCCCTCCAGTATTTCTCTTCCTCCCTCCCTCTCCCTCCAGTATTTCTCTTCCTCCCTCCCTCTCCCTCCAGTATTTCTCTTCCTCCCTCCCTCTCCCTCCAGTATTTCTCTTCCTCCCTCCCTCTCCCTCCAGTATTTCTCTTCCTCCCTCCCTCTCCCTCTCCCTCCAGTATTTCTCTTCCTCCCTCCCTCCCTCTCCCTCCAGTATTTCTCTTCCTCCCTCCCTCTCCCTCCAGTATTTCTCTTCCTCCCTCCCTCTCCCTCCAGTATTTCTCTTCCTCCCTCCCTCTCCCTCCAGTATTTCTCTTCCTCCCTCCCTCTCTCTCCAGTATTTCTCTTCCTCCCTCCCTCTCCCTCCAGTATTTCTCTTCCTCCCTCCCTCTCCCTCTCCCTCCAGTATTTCTCTTCCTCCCTCCCTCCCTCTCCCTCCAATATTTCTCTTCCTCCCTCCCTCTCCCTCCAGTATTTCTCTTCCTTCCTCCCTCCCTCTCTCTCCAGTATTTCTCTTCCTCCCTCCCTCTCCCTCTCTCTCCAGTATTTCTCTTCCTCCCTCCCTCTCCCTCCAGTATTTCTCTTCCTCCCTCCCTCTCCCTCTCCCTCCAGTATTTCTCTTCCTCCCTCCCTCTCTCTCCAGTATTTCTCTTCCTTCCTCCCTCCCTCCCTCTCCCTCCAGTATTTCTCTTCCTCCCTCCCTCTCCCTCCAGTATTTCTCTTCCTTCCTCCCTCCCTCTCTCTCCAGGATTTCTCTTCCTCCCTCCCTCTCTCTCCAGTATTTCTCTTCCTTCCTCCCTCCCTCCCTCTCCCTCCAGTATTTCTCTTCCTCCCTCCCTCTCCCTCCAGTATTTCTCTTCCTTCCTCCCTCCCTCTCTCTCCAGTATTTCTCTTCCTCCCTCCCTCTCCCTCTCTCTCCAGTATTTCTCTTCCTCCCTCCCTCTCTCTCCAGTATTTCTCTTCCTTCCTCCCTCCCTCTCTCTCCAGTATTTCTCTTCCTCCCTCCCTCCCTCTCCCTCCAGTATTTCTCTTCCTCCCTCCCTCTCCCTCCAGTATTTCTCTTCCTTCCTCCCTCCCTCTCTCTCCAGTATTTCTCTTCCTCCCTCCCTCTCCCTCTCTCTCCAGTATTTCTCTTCCTCCCTCCCTCTCCCTCCAGTATTTCTCTTCCTTCCTCCCTCCCTCTCTCTCCAGTATTTCTCTTCCTCCCTCCCTCTCCCTCTCTCTCCAGTATTTCTCTTCCTCCCTCCCTCTCTCTCCAGTATTTCTCTTCCTTCCTCCCTCCCTCTCTCTCCAGTATTTCTCTTCCTCCCTCCCTCCCTCTCCCTCCAGAATTTCTCTTCCTCCCTCCCTCTCCCTCCAGTATTTCTCTTCCTCCCTCCCTCTCCCTCCAGTATTTCTCTTCCTCCCTCCCTCCCTCTCCCTCCAGTATTTCTCTTCCTCCCTCCCTCTCCCTCCAGTATTTCTCTTCCTTCCTCCCTCCCTCTCTCTCCAGTATTTCTCTTCCTCCCTCCCTCTCTCTCCAGTATTTCTCTTCCTCCCTCCCTCTCCCTCCAATATTTCTCTTCCTCCCTCCCTCTCTCTCCAGTATTTCTCTTCCTCCCTCCCTCCCTCTCCCTCCAGTATTTCTCTTCCTCCCTCCCTCTCCCTCCAGTATTTCTCTTCCTTCCTCCCTCCCTCTCTCTCCAGTATTTCTCTTCCTCCCTCCCTCTCCCTCTCTCTCCAGTATTTCTCTTCCTCCCTCCCTCTCTCTCCAGTATTTCTCTTCCTTCCTCCCTCCCTCCCTCTCCCTCCAGTATTTCTCTTCCTCCCTCCCTCTCCCTCTCCCTCCAGTATTTCTCTTCCTTCCTCCCTCCCTCTCTCTCCAGTATTTCTCTTCCTCCCTCCCTCTCCCTCTCTCTCCAGTATTTCTCTTCCTCCCTCCCTCCCTCCCTCTCTCTCCAGTATTTCTCTTCCTTCCTCCCTCCCTCTCCCTCCAGTATTTCTCTTCCTCCCTCCCTCTCTCTCCAGTATTTCTCTTCCTTCCTCCCTCCCTCTCTCTCCAGTATTTCTCTTCCTCCCTCCCTCTCCCTCCAATATTTCTCTTCCTCCCTCCCTCCCTCTCTCTCCAGTATTTCTCTTCCTCCCTCCCTCTCTCTCCAGTATTTCTCTTCCTCCCTCCCTCTCCCTCCAGTATTTCTCTTCCTCCCTCCCTCCCTCTCTCTCCAGTATTTCTCTTCCTTCCTCCCTCCCTCTCTCTCCAGTATTTCTCTTCCTCCCTCCCTCTCCCTCCAATATTTCTCTTCCTCCCTCCCTCTCCCTCTCTCTCCAGTATTTCTCTTCCTCCCTCCCTCTCTCTCCAGTATTTCTCTTCCTCCCTCCCTCCCTCTCTCTCCAGTATTTCTCTTCCTCCCTCCCTCTCCCTCTCCCTCCAGTATTTCTCTTCCTCCCTCCCTCTCCCTCCAGTATTTCTCTTCCTCCCTCTCCCTCTCTCTCCAGTATTTCTCTTCCTCCCTCCCTCCCTCTCCCTCCAATATTTCTCTTCCTCCCTCCCTCTCCCTCTCCCTCCAGTATTTCTCTTCCTCCCTCCCTCCCTCTCCCTCCAATATTTCTCTTCCTCCCTCCCTCTCCCTCTCCCTCCAGTATTTCTCTTCCTCCCTCCCTCTCCCTCCAATATTTCTCTTCCTCCCTCCCTCTCCCTCTCCCTCCAGTATTTCTCTTCCTCCCTCCCTCCCTCTCCCTCCAATATTTCTCTTCCTCCCTCCCTCTCTCTCCAGTATTTCTCTTCCTTCCTCCCTCTCCCTCCAGTATTTCTCTTCCTCCCTCCCTCCCTCTCTCTCCAGTATTTCTCTTCCTCCCTCCCTCTCTCTCCAGTATTTCTCTTCCTCCCTCCCTCCCTCTCTCTCCAGTATTTCTCTTCCTTCCTCCCTCCCTCTCTCTCCAGTATTTCTCTTCCTCCCTCCCTCTCCCTCTCCCTCCAATATTTCTCTTCCTCCCTCCCTCTCTCTCCAGTATTTCTCTTCCTCCCTCCCTCCCTCTCTCTCCAGTATTTCTCTTCCTCCCTCCCTCTCCCTCCAGTATTTCTCTTCCTTCCTCCCTCCCTCTCTCTCCAGTATTTCTCTTCCTCCCTCCCTCTCCCTCCAGTATTTCTCTTCCTTCCTCCCTCCCTCTCTCTCCAGTATTTCTCTTCCTCCCTCCCTCTCCCTCCAGTATTTCTCTTCCTCCCTCCCTCCCTCTCTCTCCAGTATTTCTCTTCCTCCCTCCCTCCCTTCCTCTCCCTCCAGTATTTCTCTTCCTCCCTCCCTCTCCCTCCAGTATTTCTCTTCCTCCCTCCCTCCCTCTCTCTCCAGTATTTCTCTTCCTCCCTCCCTCCCTCTCCCTCTCTCTCCAGTATTTCTCTTCCTCCCTCCCTCTCCCTCCAGTATTTCTCTTCCTCCCTCCCTCCCTCTCTCTCCAGTATTTCTCTTCCTCCCTCCCTCCCTCTCTCTCCAGTATTTCTCTTCCTCCCTCCCTCTCCCTCCAATATTTCTCTTCCTCCCTCCCTCCCTCTCTCTCCAGTATTTCTCTTCCTCCCTCCCTCTCTCTCCAGTATTTCTCTTCCTCCCTCCCTCTCTCTCCAGTATTTCTCTTCCTTCCTCCCTCCCTCTCTCTCCAGTATTTCTCTTCCTCCCTCCCTCCCTCTCTCTCCAGTATTTCTCTTCCTCCCTCCCTCCCTCCCTCTCTCTCCAGTATTTCTCTTCCTCCCTCCCTCTCTCTCCAGTATTTCTCTTCCTTCCTCCCTCCCTCTCTCTCCAGTATTTCTCTTCCTCCCTCCCTCTCCCTCTCTCTCCAGTATTTCTCTTCCTCCCTCCCTCTCCCTCCAATATTTCTCTTCCTCCCTCCCTCTCCCTCTCTCTCCAGTATTTCTCTTCCTCCCTCCCTCTCTCTCCAGTATTTCTCTTCCTCCCTCCCTCCCTCCCTCTCTCTCCAGTATTTCTCTTCCTCCCTCCCTCTCCCTCCAATATTTCTCTTCCTCCCTCCCTCCCTCCCTCTCCCTCCAGTATTTATCTTCCTCCCTCCCTCTCCCTCCAGTATTTCTCTTCCTCCCTTCGCTACCTGACAGATGGGAGTGTTGGGGAAATAAACCTGTCACTATTTACCATATTATTTATTAGCTTCAGCCCCTTAGTCAGACCAGACCAAAAATCCCTCCACACAGATCAGCTGGAGCAGGATTTATGAGGGCCAACTGTTTAGTTAGAGCAATTTAGTGCCTTGATCAAAGAGATGTCAGGCTGAGTAGAGATTCACCTCAGACAGTGACCTATGGGTTAAGAGTACATTTCCCACCGCTGAGTTCCTAGACATCAAACACTCATCAGAGGCTGGAGATGACGGGGCGGGGGAGGGGGGATAGTCTCATCGGGAGATATTAATCCCACTAGAAATACAGTTGCTATATCCATTTAATGCACATCTGTTGAAGTAATAGAACAGGAAAGGAGGTGTTGTATTGTGACTAGTCATGTGAAGGGTATTAGGTCACAGCTGAAGCTGTGTTAATGTAGTCTTCTATTTAACCCCACATGATTCATAAAGAGATGCCTACCACTGTATCTAGAATGTTTAACCACCGCAGCCGCAATATAAACACGTACTGTAGTCATCTCCAGTGTAGCGATTGACAGGCTTGACACGATGACCCTGCGGCTACAGGACAAGTGCAATACCTTCTGTGCCATGACTGTTCCGACCACTTCAGAGAAGCCTTAGTACGATACACTTACTGACAGGCAGGCTTTATAATACAACCGCATTGACCATCTTCACACGTTTGTCCATCTTCCTATACTGTCCATCTCTCTATACTGTGCTGGGTGGAGGGTGTGTAGTTGAGTGAGTGAGTGAGTGAGTGAGTGAGTGAGTGAGTGAGTGAGTGAGTGAGTGAGTGAGTGAGTGAATGAGTGACTGAGTGACTGAGTGAGCGAGTGAGCGAGTGAGAGTGAGTGAGTGAGTGTGTGGCGACCTGGCGAGGTGAGGGTTTGTGAGGTGGAGTCCGGAGGTGCGAGGGATTCTGGGGGGTGTAATCATGGTCACACTAGGTGGAGATGTGGCCTGCATGGAGCAGTCTTTGATTTAAACAGTCAATTACCCTGCTAAATCTGTCTCTCTACCGCTCTCAGGTTGAGACACACACACACACACACACACACACACACACACACACACACACACACACACACATTCCTCTACTACTGACTCTCTGCCTCCATTCTGTCTGAGTTACTGTGTATTCTCCCTCTGTCTCCCTCTCTTCCTCTCATCTGCTCCCCTCTACCATTCTGTCTGAGTTACTGTGTATTCTCCCTCTGTCTCCCTCTACTTCCTCTCATCTGCTCCCCTCTACCATTCTGTCTGAGTTACTGTGTATTCTCCCTCTGTCTCCCTCTACTTCCTCTCATCTGCTCCCCTCTACCATTCTGTCTGAGTTACTGTGTATTCTCCCTCTGTCTCTCTCTACTTCCTCTCATCTGCTCCCCTCTACCATTCTGTCTGAGTTACTGTGTATTCTCCCTCTGTCTCCCTCTACTTCCTCTCATCTGCTCCCCTCTACCATTCTGTCTGAGTTACTGTGTATTCTCCCTCTGTCTCCCTCTCTTCCTCTCATCTGCTCCCCTCTACCATTCTGTCTGAGTTACTGTGTATTCTCCCTCTGTCTCCCTCTACTTCCTCTCATCTGCTCCCCTCAACCATTCTGTCTGAGTTACTGTGTATTCTCCCTCTGTCTCCCTCTACTTCCTCTCATCTGCTCCCCTCTACCATTCTGTCTGAGTTACTGTGTATTCTCCCTCTGTCTCCCTCTACTTCCTCTCATCTGCTCCCCTCTACCATTCTGTCTGAGTTACTGTGTATTCTCCCTCTGTCTCCCTCTACTTCCTCTCATCTGCTCCCCTCTACCATTCTGTCTGAGTTACAGTGTATTCTCCCTCTGTCTCCCTCTACTTCCTCTCATCTGCTCCCCTCGACCATTCTGTCTGAGTTACTGTGTATTCTCCCTCTGTCTCCCTCTACTTCCTCTCATCTGCTCCCCTCTACCATTCTGTCTGAGTTACTGTGTATTCTCCCTCTGTCTCCCTCTACTTCCTCTCATCTGCTCCCCTCTACCATTCTGTCTGAGTTACTGTGTATTCTCCCTCTGTCTCCCTCTCATCTGCTCCCCTCTAAAATTGTGTCTGAGTTACAGTGTATTCTCCCTCTCTCTTCCTCTCATCTGCTCCCCTCTACCATTCTGTCTGAGTTACTGTGTATTCTCCCTCTGTCTCTCTCTACTTCCTCTCATCTGCTCCCCTCTACCATTCTGTCTGAGTTACAGTGTATTCTCCCTCTCTCTTCCTCTCATCTGCTCCCCTCTACAATTGTGTCTGAGTTACAGTGTATGCTTTCTCTGTCTCTCTCCCTCCATCCCCCTCTTCCTACCGCTCATCCTCCCTCTCTCCACTCTTCTCCTCCCCTCCACCACAAACTCACTCAATCTTCTCTTTTAAATCTTTTAAATGTATTTATTTTCCATTTTAACCATTATTATCTCTATCTCAAATATATATATATATATATATATACACTGTAAGCAGGTACTATCTTATTCCTGTGCTTGCCTTTTACTGTAATGTATTTTTCCTTACCTGACACACCCCGAGATACAGCGCAGTATCTATCCAGGGCAGTTAAATGGAGAACCAGGTGACTGTGTGGTTGAGTTTACAGGCTGCTGAGTGATTCCATGTAGGCCCAGGCTTCAGGGTAAGTGTATGGTGAGTGGAGGAGCACTGAACGAATCCTGGAGCCCACTGACTTGTCAGGTGGAGTGTGTGACTGTGTGGTGGTGGGGGGGGAGGGGGGGGGGGGGCTGTGTGTGTGTGTGTGTGTGTGTGTGTGTGTGTGTGTGTGTGTGTGTGTGTGTGTGTGTGTGTGTGTGTGTGTGTGTGTGTGTGTGTGTGTGTGTGTGTGTGTGTGTGTGTGTGTGTGTGTGTGTGTGTGTGTCCTATTACTGTGGGTCTGGGAGCAGGTAGATTGAGGGTTAGCTTCGATAGAAAGGTCAGGTCCCCTATAAGGACCATTCTGCCATTTTTATTTGGTCATTTGGAGGGGGAGAGGAGGGGAGGGATGGAGTCCCTCTTACCATCCCTCTCACACTGATGGCATGCAAGAAAAACAAAATCTATCGTTGTGGAGTGGAACCAAAAGATTAAGTGGCAGGCAAAATGAGGGCCTGTTTTTGAAATCTGAATAACTTCAATGTTTTGAGTACTAGTAGACAAGCACTCTGCTTCAATGTCAACCATTTACGTCCTGCTAAAGATTAAATTGCTGTAGAAACAATAGCACCCAGCCATGTTAAAAAAAAAATGTATAAAAGTGAAAATATATGCTTTTTCAACTGCAATTGAGAACAGATTGAGGTAGTTATTGTCTTTAGAATGGTATTGTGATTCATAAAACAATAACACATGTTCTCATCTGAGACAATTAATAAAAACACCGGAAGATGTGCTACCACCATCACAAACTGCAAGACGGTGTCATTTTAGCACGTGGAAAATTACACATATCGCCTCCTCGCACTCATCTTCCTTCCAGCATCTGTTGCGTATTGGAGATAACAACTTCACACATTACTGTTTATTCCAGAAAAAAACGAATGAAGGTGAGAATAGTGTGAGAAAGAGAGGGATTGGTCGTTATTGCCCATCATCTTGATCAAACAGATGGCACCTCATTGGATAGGCTCATTATAATGTCGACTGTACATGACTCTGTTTGTGTTTGGGTAAATCTCTGTGTTTGTTTCAAAGTTGAGTGGAAAATAAAACAGTCCGTTGGTTTGTATGGACAGTGCGTCTTGTTTCCAGCCTTTAAATGCATTCGTGTTTTATTGTTTTTTGGAATTTGCTCTAGTTTAGTCAATAGAGTGAGAGATATGCCATCTGTTTTAGCAGGGCCGGATTACCGAACAGGCACACAGTGCACTTGCCCCGGGGACACCGGCCTCGAAGGTTGTATGAAAAAGACAAAAGAACTGGAGGTCAGGTAGCTTAGCATATGATAGGAAAATGTGTAGAAGAGCAGGAAATTTGCTTTAAAACTACAAAACACATTTTCTGTCTCATGGCAAAATGTGAACAAAAGCATGAGATGAGCTATAAAACAGCTAATTTTTATCCAAATAACTGTTACCCCATTTTTTTTCTCTGCCCCGTGGAAAAAAGTGTAGATTTGCAGGACATTTGCTTTAAAACTGCAAAAGTAATTTTAGCCTCATGACAAAATGTATAGAATAGAATTATAAAACTGCAGATTTTTATTTCATTTTTTAGGGAGGGGGGCCCAGAGGTCAAGTACCCCGGGGCCCCAAATGCGGTAGTCCGGCCCTGTGTTTTAGGATTGTTTTTTTAATACACAGGCAGCCTTTTTTCATACATCTTACAGCCTTAACAAATGTCCACATGATTGCCATTTATGGTGTGTTGAAAGTTCATATCGTCACATCAACAAACACACACACATCAGTCCTTTTCCACTCCCCTGAAGGCTGTGTTCTTTATTTCATCTCCTTGGCAGTTGGAAGAATCACACGGCAGTGACATTTTTTTGTCTATAGCCCTAATGGACTATAAACCCAAAGGTCACTCATTTTTTCCCACAGCGATTACTCACCAAAGTGAGAGAAAAAAACAGTTGGATGGGGAAAACAGGAGATTGGTTGCGGGGGAAATGCAATCCACTAGCTCCTTTAAGGTTGCCAAGTCAGAGGCAATAAGGCTTGATGGCTAAGGGAGAGAGAGTGCCACTCCTGAAACATGCTCACAGCAACAACCTCACAACTCCAAAGGCAGCTTAGCTTCCCCCACTATGTTAACAAATAACAAAAACTTCTGCTCAACCTCCCTCTCCCACCCCCGTTCTCTCCTGTCCCTCGTCGCCGTTCCGCCCCTGCATGCTCAATTATCCACGTTTACTATTTAGCCGCTAATCAAGGATGACTTAAGAATATTCACGACTTCACACGTTACTAATTTACACAGTATACTGCTCGCGAGGCGAAATGAAGCTTAAGTGTGTCAAAACTGTTCCTGTTATTATCATCCCAACACTACAGACCTGTGAAGCTAGTATCCATGACTTGGGGCTAGAAGCATGATAACACCACATGCTTGTCAGATACTATATAGGACCGTAATCATTGCAGGCCAGCGCAATCGACTGGGACCTTGCTCCCTTGACTTAGCCGACTGAGTTTAAGCCTGTACGAAAACTGCAAAATGGTTATTAAACGTGCTGACCAAACCTGCTGGGCGTGTGTGTGTCCGCGTGCGCCATCGTGTTCATCGATCTCCACCAGACACGATCAGGACACGCATGTTGAAATATCAAAACAAACTCTGATCCAACTATATTCATTTAGGGACAGGTCGAAACATATAAACATTCATGGACATTTAGCTAGCTAGCTGCTATTGCTAGCTACCTTGTCCTGGGATATAAACATTTGGTTGTTATTTTACCTTTCTTTTTCTGGGTCCCTGTAGAATTTTGACCCATTTTGCATCACTCCAAAAATGTATCCACAGATGAAAGGGTAAACCTAGTTAGTTTCTAGTAATCTTTCCTAGTTCAGTCTTTTTCTTCTGTGGATTTTATATGACAACATTGGCAACCAACTTTAAGGTGCATTACTTCAACCAACTTCCTCTTTCAATCACCCATCACCCACTCGAATATGCTACTAAAAACCAATGAGGAAATGAGAGCGGCGGGACTTGCAGCACGTCAAGCATCTAAAATAGAGCCAAGATCTATTTTAGTGCCTGGCTACGCAGACGCTCATTAACGCACGCAAGTAGTTTGGATTAAACTATTGAATAACATCTATGTGTACATTTATTTTGCAACGCTCGCACACGCAAGGCAGTCGGTGTTGTCAGCATGTAACCAAGAAACACATGTACACTGTAAGGTTCCTAATGAATTGAAACACAACCCCAGTATACATCATGCCAGTCTCAGTTAGTGTTAACCAAGCCACCATGGTGGAGCACTGTTCAGCCAATATGGCCGCCGCCGCATCCAGCAGCAGCAGAAGCAGGCCCCTAGGTAGCACAGTAGGGGGGGCAGGTGGCAGCCAGCCCCAGCCCCAGCCATCCAGAGATAGAGGCACTGATTTAGTGAGACAAAAGGCAATGGTCGCTATCCTGGCTTGTCACAACCGCTCTCAACCCCCTGACGCTGAGGCCATCACAAGCCACACGCAGCAGAGGGGACCCTGAGAGAAGGGGGGGACACATACATTCTACACTGTTACCCACAGGTCTCCAGGGGCCAAGACCATTTATGATCACCTGCGGAGATGGGAAGGATGAGTGCTTTTTTTCTCTCAGTCTCGCTCTCTCCATCTCCATCTCTCTCTCTCTATCTCTCTCTGTCTCTCACTCTCCGTCTCTCTCTCTCTCCCTCTCTCTCTATCTCTGTCTCTCTCGCTCTCTCTCTATCTCTCTCTCTCTGTCTCTCTCTGTCTCTCCCCCCATCTTTCTCTGGTGCACTTGTCACACTCACTTACAGACCTAAGTGAGATGAGAAATGTGTATGTGTGTGTGGGGGGGGGGGGGGGGCGTCATGGTGGGATCTCAGCAATCTCACTGTGATTTCCCACCAACTAAATAATGTGTGGCCAACAACTGAATGAAAAGCACCTTGCAAGGAAAGCAAAGGACCAACATTTAAATATGCATCCTCTCCTTTTGACTCTATTCAGCTATCCTCCCTCCCCTCATTGAACCCACAGTGGGACTCCACATGATTCCCACTGCCCTGGTTGAGGCTGCCACCACTCAGCCAGCAGCAGGCCAAATCCACTGGCCTCTCCGATCAGAGTAAAATAAAAAAGGGGGATGGTGAAAAAAAAGAAGAGCGACGAATTGATCAATATTACATTTTTCTCCCCAAGTGATATGTTCAGGAGCTAATCAGCAGAGATTGGAAAGATGACACCTGGAATATCAACTAAGTCGAAGTAGCCCACTCTCTCTCTCCCCCCCTCGTTCACCCTTTGTCTGTCTGTCTTTCGGTCCGTCCGTCCGTCTCTTCTGTCTGTCTGTCTTTCTCTTCTGTCTGTCTGGCGATAACGGATTATATTTGTTTTTATACCATTATTCCCCCTCATTAAAAAATGTACACCTGTGTCAGTGCTTCTCAAAGATTGTACTTATGAGTATAATGTGACAATATACACTGAGTGTTCAAAAAATTGGGAACACTTCCCTAATATTGAGTTGCACGCCCTTCTGCCCTCAGAACAGCCTCAATTCGTCAGGGCATGGACTCTACAAGGTGTCAGGGCATGGACTCTACAAGGTGTCAGGGCATGGACTCTACAAGGTGTCAGGGCATGGACTCTACAAGGTGTCAGGGCATGGACTCTACAAGGTGTTGAAAGCGTTCCACAGGGATGCTGGCCCATGTTGACTCCAATGCTTCCCACAGTTGTGTCAAGTTGGCTGGATGTCCTTTGGGTGGTGGACCATTCTTGATACACACAAGAAATTGTTGCGAGTCCAGCAGCATTGCAGTTCTTGAAACACTCAAACCGGTGCGCCTGGCACCTACTACCATACCCCGTTCAAAGGCACTTCAATCTTTTGTCTTGCCCATTCACCCTCTGAATGGCACACAGACACAATCCACGTCTCAATTGCCTCAAAGCTTAAAAATCCTTCTTTAGCCCGTCTCCTCTCCTTCATCTACACTGATTGAAGTGGATTGAACAGGTGACATCAATAATAGCTTTCACCTGGATTCACCCGGTCAGTCTGTGTCACGGAAAAAGAAGGTGTTCATAATGATGTGTCCACTGAGCCTGCTCAAGCTTTTAAGTGCCTGACAAAATCCTCTAACCACGGTGCCGTCTCTCTGAAGAAAAAAGAATTCAATCAAATAAAATCTGCCATTTTTTACTGTATATGTCTGGTTCTTGGTTGAGCATTAGGGTTTCCATTTTCTGAAAACGGGAAAGAAGCAGAGAATTTCTATCAGTGGTGGAAAAAGTACCTAAATGTCATAGTTGAGAAAAAGCAAAGATACCTTTATAGAAAATGACTCAAGTAAAAGTGAAAGTCACCCAGTAAAACTCTCCTTGAGCAAAAGTCGAAAATGATTTGGTTTTAAATATATTTAAGTATCAAAAGTACAGTTGTGGCCAAAAGTTTTGAGAATGACACAAATATAAGTTTTCACTAAGTCTGCTGCCTCAGTTTGTACGATGGCAATTAGCATATACTCCAGAATGTTATGAAGAGTGATCAGATGAATTGGAATTAATTGCAAAGTCCCTCTTTGCCATGCAAATGAACTGAATCCCCCCAAAACATTTCCACTGCATTTCAGCCCTGCCACAAAAGGACCAGCTGACATCATGTCAGTTATTCTCTCGTTAACACAGGTGTGAGTGTTGACGAGGACAAGGCTAGAGATCACTCTGTCATGCTGATTGAGTTCGAATAACAGACTGGAAGCTTCAAAAGGAGGGTGGTGCTTGGAATCATTGTTCTTCCTCTGTCATCCATGGTCACCTGCAAGGAAAAACGTGCCGTCATCATTGCTTTGCACAAAAAGGACTTCACAGGCAAGGATATTGCTGCCAGTAAGATTGCACCTAAATCAACCATTTATCGGATCATCAAGTACTTCAAGGAGAGCGGTTAAATTGTTGTGAAGAAGGCTTCAGGGCGCCCAAGAAAGTCCAGCAAGCGCCAGGACCGTCTCCTAAAGTTGATTCAGCTGCGAGATCGGGGCACCACCAGTACAGAGCTTGCTCAGGAATGGCAGCAGGCAGGTGTGAGTGCATCTGGCCTGGTGTCAAGAAAGACAGCAAAGAAGCCACTTCTCTTCAGGAAAAACATCAGGAACAGACTGATATTCTGCAAAAGGTACAGGGATTGGACTGCTGAGGACTGGGGTAACGTCATTTTCTCTGATGAATTCCCTTTCCGATTGTTTGGGGCATCCGGAAAAAAGCTGTTTTACTATTACTCAGTGTTCTATTACTGTAACTCAACTATAGTGTTCTATTACTGTAACCATAGTGTTATATTACTGTAACTCAACTATAGTGTTATATTACTGTAACTCAACTATAGTGTTCTACTACTGTAACTCAACTATAGTGTTCTATTACTGTAACTCAACTATAGTGTTCTATTACTGTAACTCAACTATAGTGTTCTACTACTGTAACTCAACTATAGTGTTCTATTACTGTAACTCAACTATAGTGTTCTATTACTGTAACTCAACTATAGTGTTCTATTACTGTTACTCAACTATAGTGTTCTATTACTGTAACTCAACTATAGTGTTCTACTACTGTAACTCAACTATAGTGTTCTATTACTGTAACCATAGTGTTCTATTACTGTAACTCAACTATAGTGTTCTATTACTGTAACTCAACTATAGTGTTCTATTACTGTAACTATAGTGTTCTATTACTGTAACTCAACTATAGTGTTCTATTACTGTAACTCAACTATAGTGTTCTATTACTGTAACTCAACTATAGTGTTCTACTACTGTAACTCAACTATAGTGTTCTATTACTGTAACCATAGTGTTCTATTACTGTAACCATAGTGTTCTATTACTGTTACTCAACTATAGTGTTCTATTACTGTAACTCAACTATAGTGTTCTATTACTGTTACTCAACTATAGTGTTCTATTACTGTAACTATAGTGTTCTATTACTGTAACTCAACTATAGTGTTCTATTACTGTTACTCAACTATAGTGTTCTATTACTTTAACTCAACTATAGTGTTCTATTACTGTATCGCAACTATAGTGTTCTACTACTGTAACTCAACTATAGTGTTATATTACTGTAACTCAACTATAGTGTTCTACTACTGTAACTCAACTATAGTGTTCTATTACTGTAACTCAACTATAGTGTTCTACTACTGTAACTCAACTATAGTGTTCTATTACTGTAACTATAGTGTTCTATTACTGTTACTCAACTATAGTGTTCTATTACTGTAACTATAGTGTTCTATTGCTGTTACTCAACTATAGTGTTCTATTACTGTAACTCAACTATAGTGTTCTACTACTGTAACTCAACTATAGTGTTCTATTACTGTAACTATAGTGTTCTATTGCTGTTACTCAACTATAGTGTTCTACTACTGTACCTCAACTATAGTGTTCTACTACTGTAACTCAACTATAGTGTTCTATTACTGTAACTCAACTATAGTGTTCTATTACTGTAACTCAACTATAGTGTTCTATTACTGTAACTCAACTATAGTGTTCTATTACTGTAACTCAACTATAGTGTTCTATTACTGTAACTCAACTATAGTGTTCTATTACTGTAACTCAACTATAGTGTTCTACTACTGTAACTCAACTATAGTGTTCTATTACTGTAACTATAGTGTTCTATTGCTGTTACTCAACTATAGTGTTCTACTACTGTACCTCAACTATAGTGTTCTACTACTGTAACTCAACTATAGTGTTATATTACTGTAACTAACTATAGTGTTCTATTACTGTTACTCAACTATAGTGTTCTATTACTGTAACTCAACTATAGTGTTCTATTACTGTAACTCAACTATAGTGTTCTACTACTGTAACTCAACTATAGTGTTCTATTACTGTAACTATAGTGTTCTATTGCTGTTACTCAACTATAGTGTTCTATTACTGTAACTCAACTATAGTGTTCTACTACTGTAACTCAACAATAGTGTTCTATTACTGTAACTCAACTATAGTGTTCTATTACTGTAACTCAACTATAGTGTTCTATTACTGTAACTCAACTATAGTGTTCTATTACTGTAACTCAACTATAGTGTTCTATTACTGTAACTCAACTATAGTGTTCTATTACTGTAACCCAACTATAGTGTTATATTACTGTAACTCAACTATAGTGTTCTATTACTGTAACTATAGTGTTATATTACTGTAACTCAACCATAGTGGTATATTACTGTTACTCAGTGTTCTATTACTGTAACCATAGTGTTATATTACTGTATCTCAACTATAGTGTTCTATTACTGTAACTCAACTATAGTGTTCTATTACTGTAACTCAACTATAGTGTTCTATTACTGTAACTCAACTATAGTGTTCTATTACTGTAACCATAGTGTTCTATTACTGTTACTCAACTATAGTGTTCTATTACTTTAACTATAGTGTTCTATTACTGCAACTATAGTGTTCTATTACTGTAACTATAGTGTTCTATTACTGTAACTCAACTATAGTGTTATATTACTGTAACTCAACTATAGTGTTATATTACTGTTACTCAACTATAGTGTTATATTACTGTAACTCAACTATAGTGTTATATTACTGTTACTCAAACATAGTGTTCTATTACTGTAACTCAACTATATTGTTCTATTACTGTAACTCAACTATAGTGTTATATTACTGTTACTCAGTGTTCTATTACTGTAACTCAACTATAGTGTTCTATTACTGTATCTCAACTATAGTGTTCTACTACTGTAACTCAACTATAGTGTTCTATTACTGTAACTATAGTGTTCTATTACTGTATCTCAACTATAGTGTTATATTACTGTAACTCAACTATAGTGTTCTACTACTGTAACTCAACTATAGTGTTCTACTACTGTAACTAACTATAGTGTTATATTACTGTAACTAACTATAGTGTTCTACTACTGTAACTCAACTATAGTGTTCTATTACTGTAACTCAACTATAGTGTTCTATTACTGTAACTCAACTATAGTGTTCTATTACTGTAACTATAGTGTTCTACTACTGTAACTCAACTATAGTGTTCTATTACTGTAACTATAGTGTTCTATTACTGAAACTCAACTATAGTGTTCTATTTCTGTAACTCAACTATAGTGTTCTACTACTGTAACTCAACTATAGTGTTCTATTACTGTAACTATAGTGTTCTATTACTGAAACTCAACTATAGTGTTCTACTACTGTAACTCAACTATAGTGTTCTATTACTGTAACTATAGTGTTCTATTACTGTAACTCAACTATAGTGTTCTATTACTGTAACTCAACTATAGTGTTCTACTACTGTAACTCAACTATAGTGTTCTATTACTGTAACTCAACTATAGTGTTCTACTACTGTAACTCAACTATAGTGTTCTATTACTGTAACTCAACTATAGTGTTATATTACTGTAACTCAACTATAGTGTTCTATTACTGTAACTCAACTATAGTGTTCTACTACTGTAACTCAACTATAGTGTTATATTACTGTTACTCAGTGTTCTATTACTGTAACTCAACTATAGTGTTCTATTACTGTTACTCAACTATAGTGTTCTATTACTGTAACTCAACTATAGTGTTCTACTACTGTAACTCAACTATAGTGTTCTATTACTGTAACCATAGTGTTCTATTACTGTAACTCAACTATAGTGTTCTATTACTGTAACTCAACTATAGTGTTCTATTACTGTAACTATAGTGTTCTATTACTGTAACTCAACTATAGTGTTCTATTACTGTAACTCAACTATAGTGTTCTATTACTGTAACTCAACTATAGTGTTCTACTACTGTAACTCAACTATAGTGTTCTATTACTGTAACCATAGTGTTCTATTACTGTAACCATAGTGTTCTATTACTGTTACTCAACTATAGTGTTCTATTACTGTAACTCAACTATAGTGTTCTATTACTGTTACTCAACTATAGTGTTCTATTACTGTAACTATAGTGTTCTATTACTGTAACTCAACTATAGTGTTCTATTACTGTTACTCAACTATAGTGTTCTATTACTTTAACTCAACTATAGTGTTCTATTACTGTATCGCAACTATAGTGTTCTACTACTGTAACTCAACTATAGTGTTATATTACTGTAACTCAACTATAGTGTTCTACTACTGTAACTCAACTATAGTGTTCTATTACTGTAACTCAACTATAGTGTTCTACTACTGTAACTCAACTATAGTGTTCTATTACTGTAACTATAGTGTTCTATTACTGTTACTCAACTATAGTGTTCTATTACTGTAACTATAGTGTTCTATTGCTGTTACTCAACTATAGTGTTCTATTACTGTAACTCAACTATAGTGTTCTACTACTGTAACTCAACTATAGTGTTCTATTACTGTAACTATAGTGTTCTATTGCTGTTACTCAACTATAGTGTTCTACTACTGTACCTCAACTATAGTGTTCTACTACTGTAACTCAACTATAGTGTTCTATTACTGTAACTCAACTATAGTGTTCTATTACTGTAACTCAACTATAGTGTTCTATTACTGTAACTCAACTATAGTGTTCTATTACTGTAACTCAACTATAGTGTTCTATTACTGTAACTCAACTATAGTGTTCTATTACTGTAACTCAACTATAGTGTTCTACTACTGTAACTCAACTATAGTGTTCTATTACTGTAACTATAGTGTTCTATTGCTGTTACTCAACTATAGTGTTCTACTACTGTACCTCAACTATAGTGTTCTACTACTGTAACTCAACTATAGTGTTATATTACTGTAACTAACTATAGTGTTCTATTACTGTTACTCAACTATAGTGTTCTATTACTGTAACTCAACTATAGTGTTCTATTACTGTAACTCAACTATAGTGTTCTACTACTGTAACTCAACTATAGTGTTCTATTACTGTAACTATAGTGTTCTATTGCTGTTACTCAACTATAGTGTTCTATTACTGTAACTCAACTATAGTGTTCTACTACTGTAACTCAACAATAGTGTTCTATTACTGTAACTCAACTATAGTGTTCTATTACTGTAACTCAACTATAGTGTTCTATTACTGTAACTCAACTATAGTGTTCTATTACTGTAACTCAACTATAGTGTTCTATTACTGTAACTCAACTATAGTGTTCTATTACTGTAACCCAACTATAGTGTTATATTACTGTAACTCAACTATAGTGTTCTATTACTGTAACTATAGTGTTATATTACTGTAACTCAACCATAGTGGTATATTACTGTTACTCAGTGTTCTATTACTGTAACCATAGTGTTATATTACTGTATCTCAACTATAGTGTTCTATTACTGTAACTCAACTATAGTGTTCTATTACTGTAACTCAACTATAGTGTTCTATTACTGTAACTCAACTATAGTGTTCTATTACTGTAACCATAGTGTTCTATTACTGTTACTCAACTATAGTGTTCTATTACTGTAACTATAGTGTTCTATTACTGCAACTATAGTGTTCTATTACTGTAACTATAGTGTTCTATTACTGTAACTCAACTATAGTGTTATATTACTGTAACTCAACTATAGTGTTATATTACTGTTACTCAACTATAGTGTTATATTACTGTAACTCAACTATAGTGTTATATTACTGTTACTCAAACATAGTGTTCTATTACTGTAACTCAACTATATTGTTCTATTACTGTAACTCAACTATAGTGTTATATTACTGTTACTCAGTGTTCTATTACTGTAACTCAACTATAGTGTTCTATTACTGTATCTCAACTATAGTGTTCTACTACTGTAACTCAACTATAGTGTTCTATTACTGTAACTATAGTGTTCTATTACTGTATCTCAACTATAGTGTTATATTACTGTAACTCAACTATAGTGTTCTACTACTGTAACTCAACTATAGTGTTCTACTACTGTAACTAACTATAGTGTTATATTACTGTAACTAACTATAGTGTTCTACTACTGTAACTCAACTATAGTGTTCTATTACTGTAACTCAACTATAGTGTTCTATTACTGTAACTCAACTATAGTGTTCTATTACTGTAACTATAGTGTTCTACTACTGTAACTCAACTATAGTGTTCTATTACTGTAACTATAGTGTTCTATTACTGAAACTCAACTATAGTGTTCTATTTCTGTAACTCAACTATAGTGTTCTACTACTGTAACTCAACTATAGTGTTCTATTACTGTAACTATAGTGTTCTATTACTGAAACTCAACTATAGTGTTCTACTACTGTAACTCAACTATAGTGTTCTATTACTGTAACTATAGTGTTCTATTACTGTAACTCAACTATAGTGTTCTATTACTGTAACTCAACTATAGTGTTCTACTACTGTAACTCAACTATAGTGTTCTATTACTGTAACTCAACTATAGTGTTCTACTACTGTAACTCAACTATAGTGTTCTATTACTGTAACTCAACTATAGTGTTATATTACTGTAACTCAACTATAGTGTTCTATTACTGTAACTCAACTATAGTGTTCTACTACTGTAACTCAACTATAGTGTTATATTACTGTTACTCAGTGTTCTATTACTGTAACTCAACTATAGTGTTCTATTACTGTATCTCAACTATAGTGTTCTACTACTGTAACTCAACTATAGTGTTCTATTACTGTAACTATAGTGTTCTATTACTGTATCTCAACTATAGTGTTCTACTACTGTAACTCAACTATAGTGTTCTATTACTGTAACTCAACTATAGTGTTCTACTACTGTAACTCAACTATAGTGTTCTATTACTGTAACTATAGTGTTCTATTACTGTAACTCAACTATAGTGTTCTATTTCTGTAATTCAACTATAGTGTTCTACTACTGTAACTCAACTATAGTGTTTTTTTTACTGTAACTATAGTGTTCTATTACTGAAACTCAACTATAGTGTTCTACTACTGTAACTCAACTATAGTGTTCTATTACTGTAACTATAGTGTTCTATTACTGTAACTATAGTGTTCTATTACTGTAACTCAACTATAGTGTTCTATTACTGTAACTCAACTATAGTGTTCTACTACTGTAACTCAACTATAGTGTTCTATTACTGTAACTATAGTGTTCTATTACTGTTACTCAACTATAGTGTTCTATTACTGTAACTCAACTATAGTGTTATATTACTGTAACTCAACTATAGTGTTCTACTACTGTAACTCAACTATAGTGTTCTATTACTGTAACTATAGTGTTCTATTGCTGTTACTCAACTATATTGCTCTTGCATATTGCTAAATCATCTTTATGGAATCAGATAAACATTTTAATAAGCTAATTTTATTATCTATGCATAGTCACTTCACCCCTACTTACATGTACATAGTACCTCAATTACCTCATCTAACCTGTACCTCCATACATTGACTCGGTACTGGTACCCACTGTATACATTATTGTCACGTTCCTGACCTGTTTTCTCTTGTTTTTGTATGTGTTTAGTTGGTCAGGGAGTGAGTTGGGGTGGGCATTCTATGTATTGTGTTTCTATGTTGGGTTTAATGTGTTGCCTGATATGCACCAGGCTTCCTGTGCGTCTCCAGAGCCCTGTTCCTCCTCCACGCACTAGCCCTGTGGTGCGTGTCTCCAGCCCATTACCACCAGTACCGGCACCACGCACCAAGCCTCCTGTGCGTCTCCAGAGCCCTGTTCCTCCTCCATGCACTAGCCCTATGGTGCGTGTCTCCAGCCCATTACCACCAGTGCCTACACCACGCACCAAGCCTCCTGTGCGCCTCCAGAGTCCTGTGCGTCCTGTTGCTGCTCCCCGCACTAGCCTGAAGGTGCGTGTCCTTAGCCCGGTACCTCCAGTTCCGGCACCACGCACCAGGCCTACAGTGCGTCTCAGCCGGCCAGAGTCTGCCGTCTGCCCAGCGGCGCCTGAACTGCCCGTCTGCCCAGCGGCGCCTGAACTGCCCGTCTGCCCAGCGGCGCCTGAACTGCCCGTCTGCCCAGCGGCGCCTGAACTGCCCGTCTGCCCAACGCCATCTGAACTGCCCGTCTGCCCAACGGCGCCTTAACTGCCTGTCTGCCCAACGCCGTCTGAACTGTCCGTCTGCCAAGCGCCGCATGAACTGCCCGTCTGTACTGAGCCTTCAAAGCCGCCCGTCTGTACTGAGCCTTCAAAGCCGCCCGTCTGTACTGAGCCTTCAAAGCCGCCCGTCTGTACTGAGCCTTCAAAGCCGCCTGTCTGTACTGAGCCTTCAAATCCGCCCGTCTGTACTGAGCCTTCAGAGCCGCCCGTCTGCCATGAGCCTTCAGAGCCGTCCGCCAGACAGGAGCCGCTAGAGCCGTCCGCCAGACAGGAGCCGCTAGAGCCGTCCGCCAGACAGGAGCCGCTAGAGCCGTCCGCCAGACAGGAGCCGCTAGAGCCGTCCGCCAGACAGGAGCCGCCAGAGCCTTCCGCCAGACAGGAGCCGCCAGAGCCTTCCGCCAGACAGGAGCAGCCAGAGCCTTCCGCCAGACAGGAGCAGCCAGAGCCTTCCGCCAGACAGGATCAGCCAGAGCCGTCCGCCAGCCAGAGCCGTCAGCCAGCCATGACCAGCCAGAGCCGTCAGCCAGCCATGACCAGCCAGAGCCGTCAGCCAGCCATGACCAGCCAGAGCCGTCAGCCAGCCATGACCAGCCAGAGCCGTCAGCTAGCAATGACCAGCCAGAGCCGTCATCCAGCCATGACCAGCGAGAGCCGTCAGCCAGCCATGACCAGCCAGAGCCGTCAGCCAGTCCGGAGCCGCCGTCCCTAAGTCCGGAGCTGCCGTCCCTCAGTCCGGAGCTGCCGTCCCTCAGTCCGGAGCTGCCGTCCCTCAGTCCGGAGCTTCCCCTCATTCCGGTGCTGCCCCTCAGTCCGGTGCTGCCCCTTAGTCCAGTGGGGTTAATTTGGAGGGTGGTCATTGGGAGGAGGCTACAAAAGCGGGGAGTGACTATGGTGGGATGGGGACCACGCCCAGAGCCTGAGCCGCCACCGTGGACAGATGCCCACCCAGACCCTCCCCTAGACTTTTGGTGGTGCGCCCGGAGTTCGCACCTTGAGGGGGGGGGGGGGGGGTTATGTCACGTTCCTGACCTGTTTTTGCTTGTTTTTGTATGTGTTTAGTTGGTCAGGGTGTGAGTTAGGGTGGGCATTCTATGTATTGTGTTTCTATGTTGGGTTTAATCTGTTGCTCAAGTGTTCAAGTATATTTTCGTCTTCGTTATTAATATTAAAATTCACTATGTATTCATCACACGCTGCGCCTTGGTCCGCTCATTCACCACAAGACGACCGTTACAATTATTGCCTTATTATTGTTATTTTATTGTTGCTCTTTTAATTTTTATTACTTTAGTTTACTTAGTAAATATTTTCTTAACTCTTATTTTTCTTAAAACCGCATTGTTGGTTCTTTGGGCTGCAAGCCCGAAGCCGGGCACAATATGACAACAGCCACTTCAAGTGCAGGGAGCGAAATTCAAAATATATATTTTTGAAATATTCAACTTTCACACATTAACAAGTCCAATACAGCATATGAAAGATAAACATCTTGTGAATCCAGCCAACATGTCCGATTTTTTAAATGTTGTACAGCGAAAACACCACGTATATTTATGTTAGCTCACCACCAAATACAAAAAAGGACAGACATTTTTCACAGCACAGGTAGCATGCACAAAACCAACCTAACTAACCAAGAACCAACCAAACTAAGCAAGAAACAACTTCATCAGATGACAGTCTTTTAAAATGTTATTCAATAAATCTATGTTTTGTTCGAAAAATGTGCATATTTGAGCTATAAATCAGTTTTACATTGCAGCTACCATCACAGCTACCGTCAGAAATAGCACCGAAGCAGCCAGAGTAATTACAGACACCAACGTCAAATACCTAAATACTCATCATAAAACATTTCGAAAAATACATGGTGTACAGCAAATGAAAGACAGGCATCTTGTGATTCCAGCCAATATTTCCGATTTCTTAAGTGTTTTACAGCAAAAACACAATATAGCATTATATTAGCTTACCACAATAGCCAGAAACACAAGCCATTTACCAGCAGCAAAAGTTAGCGAACGTAACAAACCAGAAAAAAATATATAATTTTTGACTAACCTTGATAAGCTTCATCAGATGACAGTCCTATAACATCAGGTTATACATACACTTATGTTTTGATCGAAAATGTGCATATTTAGAGCTGAAATCAGTGGTTATACATTGTGCTAACGTAGCATCTTTTTCCCACAACGTCCGGATATTTTTCTGACACTTACATATTCTGACCAAATATCTATTCATAAACATTACTAAAAAATACATGTTGTATAGGAAATGATAGATACACTAGTTCTTAATGCAATCGCCGTGTTAGAATTCTAAAAATAACTTCATTACGACATCCAGCTTAGTTATAGCGAGAGAGTGCCCAAAATCTGGGCGCAAACTACTAGTACAACATGTTCGACAGATATATGAAATAGCATCATAAAATGGGTCCTACTTTTGATGGTCTTCCATCAGAATGTTGTACAAGGGGTTCTTTGTCCAGAACAATCGTTGTTTGGATTTAGAATGTCCTCTTCTCCAGTCAATTAGCACGGAAAGCTAGCAAAGTGGCGCGAAGCTCTCCTTCCTGAACATACGCAGACAAAGCAACACGCCTAACGTCCCAAAATAATTTCAATAATCTAATAAAACTACATTGAAAAAACATACTTTACGATGATATTGTCACATGTATCAAATAAAATCAAAGCCGGAGATATTAGTCGTCTATAACGACAGCTTTACAGAAGGCAATACCAGGTCACTTCTCGCACGTTCCAGAAAACAGGAAATTGGGGTCACGTCATGCCAAGAGCTTTTATTCGACCTCAGATCATGTTATACACTCCATTTCTTCTCTCACTGCCTGTTGACATCTAGTGGAAGGCGTATGAAGTGCATGTATACTAATAAATATCAAGCACACTTATAGGCAGGCCCTAGAACAGAGCATCGATTTCAGATTTTCCACTTCCTGTCAGGAAGTTTGCTGCAAAATGAATTCTGTTTTACTCACAGATATAATTCAAATGGTTATATAAACTAGAGAGTGTTTTCTATCCAATAGTAATAATAATATGCATATTGTACGAGCAAGAATTGAGTACGAGGCCGTTTGAAATGGGCACCTTTTATGCAGGCTACTCAATACTGCCCCTGCAGCCCAAGAGGTTTTAAGGGCTTGTAAGTGATTATTTCACAGTAAGGTACCTGTTGTATTCGGCACATGTGACAAATACAATTTTATTTAATTTGATTTAATGACTTAGTCTTATTACTAGTCGCATGTGAGGTACTCATAATATCATACATACTTTATATACACATGTAAAATATTATAGCCCACTACAGTTGTTTGTGTTAATGGGGGTTTTCCACTCTCCTCAGGGCCCTGGGGGAAGCAGAGAGCCATCGGGCCCAGTGGGTGGTCCATCCAAGCTGCTTCCTGTCAGTCTGTCTGTCTGTACAGTCAACCTGCCCACAGACACCTGTGGAGCCCTGGGCGCACTGCAGCCACAGGCCTTAACCATTACACCACAGGAGGGTGTGTGTGTGTGTGTGTGTGTGTGTGTGTAGGCAGGGGTCCAAAATAACCAGGCCCACTGAGCATTGAGCACATGTAACTTCCCTCTTCCAGATTCCAGCCCCCCTGCCCCCTGCTCAGTCAGTCAGACAGTAAAAGAGAGAGAGACTGCTACAGAACAGGAACAGAGCATCTCACAGAGCGGTGCGGTCAAGGGCAAAGTCATTAATTAATCCTGACAAGACATCAAAAACCTGGACTACTGTGGGGACTGGTGGGGGATACAGTACGTGGACTGAGGTGTGTGTGTGTGTGTGTGTGTGTGTGTGTGTGTGTGTGTGTGTGTGTGTGTGTGTGTGTGTGTGTGTGTGTGTGTGTGTGTGTGTGTGTGTGTGTGTGTGTGTGTGTGTGTGTGTGTGTGTGTGTGTGTGTGTGTGTGTGTGTGTGTGTGTGTGTGCGCGCGTGCGCGTGTATGTATGTATTTTGGACTCCAGCTAGGCCCATAATATTCAAAGCTCGTTCTCATACACTGAAGGCAATCTTAATCTCAATGTCACCTACAAAGTCTAAACAAGGTTTCAATTAACTGGTTAGCAGAGCAGCCATGCTTAAGAGGAGGGCTAATTAGATAACAGCAGATATGTAATGAGCATGACGGAGGGAAGGAAAGACATGGAGGGAAGGAAAGAAATGGACGGAAAGACATGGAGAGAAAGATATGGAGGGAAGGAAAGACATGGAAGGAAAGATATGGAAGGAAAGATATGGAGGGAAGGAAAGACATGGACGGAAAGACATGGAAGGAAAGATATGGAGGGAAAGATATGGAGGGAAGGAAAGACATGGAAGGAAAGATATGGAGGGAGGGAAAGACATGGAGGGAAAGACATGTAGTGAGGGAAAGATATGTGGTGAGGGAAAGATTTGGAGTGAGGGAAAGACAAGGAAGTTTGGAAAGACATGTAGGGAAAGATATGGAGGGAAGGAAAGACATGGAAGGAAAGATATGGAGGGAAGGAAAGACATGGACGGAAAGACATGGAAGGAAAGATATGGAGGGAGGGAAAGACATGGAGGGAAAGACATGTAGTGAGGGAAAGATATGTGGTGAGGGAAAGATTTGGAGTGAGGGAAAGACAAGGAAGTTTGGAAAGACATGTAGGGAAAGACATGGAGTGAGGGAAAGATATGGGGGAAGGGATTAAATGAAAGGGAGGATAGACATGGAAGGAGGGAAAGACGTAGAGGGAGAGAAAAATATGGAGAGAAGGAAAGACATGGAGGGAATGAAAGACATGGAGGGAAATATATGCAAAGAAAGATATGGAAGGAGGGAAAGATATGGAGGGAAAAAACATGGAGGGAAAGATATGGAGGGAGGGAAAGAAATGGAAGGAGGGATAGACATGTAGGGAGGAAAATTGTGGCGTGAGAGAAAGACATGGAGGGAGGGAAAGACATGGAGGGAGGGAAAGACATGGAGGGAGGAAAATACATGGAGGGAGGGAAATACATGGAGGGAGCGAAAGACGTGGAGGTAGGGAAATACATGGAGGGAAAGATATGGAGGGAGGGAGCGATATGGAGAGAAGGATAGAAATGAAGGGAAGGAAAGACATGGAGGGAGGGAAAGTAATGGAGGGAGGGAAAGACATGGATGGAAAGACATGAAGGTAGGGAAATATATGGAGGGAAGTAAAGACATGGAGGGAAGGATAGACATGGAGGGAAGTACGAAATGGAGGGAAACACATGGAGGGAAAGTTTTGGAGGGAGGGAAAGATATGTAGGGAGGGAAAGATATGTGCTGAGGGAAAGATTTGGAGTGAGGGAAAGACAAGGAAGGTTGGAAAGACATGGAAGGAAAGACATGGAGGGAGGGAAAAACATGGAGGGAAAGATATGGACGAAGGAATAGACATGGAGGGAAAGATATGGACGAAGGAATAGACATGGAGGGAAAGATATTGAGGAAGGGAAAGACATGTAGGGAGGGACAAACATGGAGGGATAGACATGGAGTGAGAGAAAGATGTGGAGGGAAGGAAAGATATGAAGGGAAAGATAGACATGGAGGGAGGGAAAGATATGGAGAGAGGGAAAGACATGGAGGGAATGAAAGACATGGAGAGATGGAAATACATGGTGGGGAAGATATGGAGTGAGGGAAGATATGCAGGGAAAGTAATGGAGGGAGGGAAAGACATGGAGGGAAAGACATGTAGGGAGGGATAGATATGTAGGGAGGGAAAATTATGGGGTCAGGGAAAGACATGGAGGGAAGGAAAGACGTGGAGGGAGGGAAAGCCATGAAGGGGAAGACATGTAGGGAGGGAAATACATGCAGGGAAAGACATGGAGGGAGGGAAAGATATGGAGAGAAGGATAGACATGGAGGGAAGTACGAAATGGAGGGAAACACATGGAGGGAAAGTTTTGGAGGGAGGGAAAGATATGTAGGGAGGGAAAGATATGTGCTGAGGGAAAGATTTGGAGTGAGGGAAAGACAAGGAAGGTTGGAAAGACATGGAAGGAAAGACATGGAGGGAGGGAAAAACATGGAGGGAAAGATATGGACGAAGGAATAGACATGGAGGGAAAGATATGGACGAAGGAATAGACATGGAGGGAAAGATATTGAGGAAGGGAAAGACATGTAGGGAGGGACAAACATGGAGGGATAGACATGGAGTGAGAGAAAGATGTGGAGGGAAGGAAAGATATGAAGGGAAGGATAGACATGGAGGGAGGGAAAGATATGGAGAGAGGGAAAGACATGGAGGGAATGAAAGACATGGAGAGATGGAAATACATGGTGGGGAAGATATGGAGTGAGGGAAGATATGCAGGGAAAGTAATGGAGGGAGGGAAAGACATGGAGGGAAAGACATGTAGGGAGGGATAGATATGTAGGGAGGGAAAATTATGGGGTCAGGGAAAGACATGGAGGGAAGGAAAGACGTGGAGGGAGGGAAAGCCATGAAGGGGAAGACATGTAGGGAGGGAAATACATGCAGGGAAAGACATGGAGGGAGGGAAAGATATGGAGAGAAGGATATAAATGAAGGGAAGGAAAGACATGGATGGAGGGAATGACATGGAGGGATGGAAAGACATGGAGGGAGGAAAATACATGGATGGAAAGACATGGAGGGAAGGAAAGACATAGACGGAGAGAAAGACATGTAGAGAGGAAAGGACATGAAGGGAAGGAAAGACATGGAGAGATGGAAAGACATGGAGGGAGGGAAAGACATGGAGGGAAGGAAAGACATGGAGAGATGGAAAGACATGGAGGGAGGGAAAGACATGGAGGGAAGGAAAGACATGGAGGGAGGGAAAGACATGGAGGGAGGGAAAGACATGGAGGGAAAGAAAGAAATGGAAGGAGGGGAAGACATGGAGGGAGGGAAAGATATGCAGGGAAGGAAAGACATGGAGGGAGGGAAATACATGCAGGGAAAGACATGAAGGGTAAGACATGGAGGGAGGGAAAGACATGTAGGGAGGGAAAAACATGGAGGGAAAGACATGGAGAGAAGTATAGAAATCAAGGGAAGGAGAGACATTGGTGGAGGGAATGACATGGAGGGAAGGAAGACATGAAGGGAGGGAAAGACATGGATGGAAAGACATGCAGGTAGGGAAAGATATGGAGGGAAGGATAGACATGGAGGGATGGAAAGACATGTAGAGAGGGAAAGACGTGGAGAGAAGTATGAAATAGAGGGAAAGACATGGAGGGAATGGTAGACATTGAGGGAAAAATAAGGAATGAAGGAAAGACAAGGGAAAGCCATGGAGGGAAGGAAAGACATGGGGAGAAGGTTAGACATGGAGGTAAACACATGGAAGGAGGAATAGACATGGAGGGAAATATATGGAGGGAGGGAAAGACTTGGAGGGAAGGAAAGACATGGAGGGAGGGAAAGACATGGAGGGAGGGAAAGAAATGAAGGGAAGGAAAGGAAAGACATGGAGGGAGGAAAAGACTTGGAGGGAAGGAAAGACATGGAGGGAAAGACATGGAGGGGGAAAATACTTGGAGGGAAGGAAAGACATGGAGGGAGGGATGGACATGAAGGAAGGGAAAGATATGGAGGGAAAGATATGGAGGGAGGGAAAGATATTGTGGGGAAGATTTGGAGGGAGGGTTAGACATGGAAGGAGGGAAAGACATGGAGGTAGTGAAAGATATGTAGGTAGGGAAAGGTATGGAGGGAGAGAAAGAAAAGGAGGGTTGGAAAGACGTGGAGGGAAAGACATGGAGGGAAGGAATGACATGGATGGAAGGTAAGACATGGAGGGAAAGACATGGAGGGAAGGAAAGACATGGAGGGAAGGAAAGACATGGAGGGAAGGTAAGACATGGAGGGAAGGTAAGACATGGAGGGAAGGTAAGACATGGAGGGAGGGAAAGACATGGAGGGAGGGAAAGACATGGAGGGAAGGTAAGACATGGAGGGAGGGAAAGACATGGAGGGAGGGTAAGACATGGAGGGAGGGAAAGACATGGAGGGAGGGTAAGACATGGAGGGAGGGAAAGACATGGAGGGAGGGAAAGACATGGAGGGAGGGAAAGACATGGAGGGAAGGTAAGACATGGAGGGAGGGAAAGACATGGAGGGAGGGAAAGACATGGAGGGAAGGTAAGACATGGAGGGAGGGAAAGACATGGAGGGAGGGTAAGACATGGAGGGAGGGAAAGACATGGAGGGAAGGTAAGACATGGAGGGAGGGAAAGACATGGAGGGAGGGAAAGACATGGAGGGAAGGAATGACATGGAGGGAAGGTAAGACATGGAGGGAGGGTAAGACATGGAGGGAGGGAAAGACATGGAGGGAGGGAAAGACATGGAGGGAGGGTAAGACATGGAGGGAGGGAAAGACATGGAGGGAAGGTAAGACATGGAGGGAGGGTAAGACATGGAGGGAGGGAAAGACATGGAGGGAAGGTAAGACATGGAGGGAGGGAAAGACATGGAGGGAGGGAAAGACATGGAGGGAGGGTAAGACATGGAGGGAAGGTAAGACATGGAGGGAAGGAAAGATGTGGAGGGAGGGAAATCAGAAAATGAGCATCAGAACATCTCCCAGTCAATTTGGTTGTGTCATTGTGTTTTTTGAGAGATTTGTCTTGCAGTGAAATTGGTTGATTTGGTTCTGTGGTCAGCAGGTGTGTGTCTACCCAGATCAGATCACCTGTAGTATTATGTCAGATATATAGTTTTTCCCCCATCTTTTCTGTCTAAATATACCCCCTTTCGCTTAATCACATTCTCTTGTTCTCCCATCCTCTCTCCCTTCTTTCTTTCCCTCCTTTCCCTGCTCCTATTCCCTTACTCACATCCCCTTCTCTCTTCCTCGCTCCCTTTCTTACCCCTCTCTCTCTCCTTCCCCTTTTCTCACTCGCTCCTTTTCTCTCTTCCCCTGACTCATGGTATTTTTCTCCCAGACCCTCAGTCTCTCTCTCTTCCCCTGACTCGTTGAGCTGTGTTCGAATACCCATGCTAGCATACTGTATACCAGTGGTTCCCAAACTTTTTATAGTCCCGTACCCCTTCAAACATTCAACCTCCAGCTGCGTACCCCCTCTAGCACCAGGATCAGCACACTCTCAAATGTTGTTTTTTGCCATAATTGTAAGCCTGCCACACACACACTATACATTTATTAAGCATAAGAATGAGTGTGAGTTGTCACAACCTGGCTCGTGGGAAGTGACAAAGAGCCCTTATAGGACCAGAGCACAAATAATAATATAATAATAACATACATACATATACTTACATATAATACCTTATTTGTTCATCGAAAATAGTGAATAACTCACCACAAGTTAATGAGAAGGGTGTGCTTGAAAGGATGCACATAACTCTGCAATGTTAGGTTGTATTGGAGAGTCTCAGTCTTAAATCATTTTCCACACACAGTCAGTGCCTGTATTTAGTTTTCATGCTAGTGAGGGCCGAGGATCCACTCTCACATAGGTACATGGTTGCAAAGGGCATCAGTGTCTTAACAGCGCGATTTGCCAAGGCAGGATACTCTGAGCGCAGCCCAATCCAGAAATCTGACAGTGGCTTCTGATTAAATTCAATTTTCACAGAACCGCTTGTTGCAATTTTGATGAGGCTCTCTTGTTCAGATATCGGTAAGTGGACTGGAGGCAGGGCATGAAAGAGATAACGAATCCAGTTGTTTGTGTCATCCGTTTCGGGAAAGTACTTGCGTAATTGCGCACCCAACTCACCCAGGTGCTTCGCTCACTATATCACGTTTGACATTGTCCATAAGCTTGAGTTAATTTGCACACAAAATATATACAATGATGGAAAGACCTGTGTGTTGTCCTTGTTATTGCAGACAGAGAAGAGCGCCAACTTCCTAATCATGGACTCAATTATGTCCCGCACTTTGAATATAGTTGTGAAGAGTCCCTGTTATCCTAGATTCAGATCATTCAGGCGAGAAAAAACATCACCCAGATAGGCCAGTCATGTGACAAACTCGCCATCATGCAAGCGGTCAGACAAGTGAAAATTATGATCAGTAAAAAAAAAAGCTTGCCTCTCAATTCAAAAAAGCGTGTCAATACTTTCCCCTTGATAACCAGCGCACTTCTGTATGTTGTAAAAGCGTTACATGGTTGCTGACCATATCATTGCATAATGCAGAAAATAGACAAGAGTTCAGGTGCCTTGCTTTAACAAAGTTAACCATTTTCACTGTAGTGTCCAAAACATCTTTCAAGCTGTCAGGCATTCCCTTGGCAGCAAGAGGCTCTCATGGATGCTGCAGTGTACCCAAGTGCTTGCATGCGCAATACTACTCTACTATGTCACCCTGTCATGGATTTTGCGCCATCAGTACAGATACCAACACATCTTGAACACCAAAGTCCATTTGATGTCACAAAGCTGTCCAGTACTTAAAAAATATTCTCTCCTGTTGTCCTGGTTTCCAGTGGTTTGTAGAAGAGGATGTCTTCCTTAATTGACCCCCCATAAACGTAACAGACATATACCAGGAGTGTGCCAGGCCCGCCACGTCTGTTGACTCATCCAGCTGTAATGCGAAGCAGTAATTGTTTCAAAACATCTCCTGCCATGTACCTGATGCGTCGTGAAATGGTGTTGTTTGATGAAGGCATTGTCTCAGTGTTACGCACGACTCTAAGAAGAGGGAACGCAACTCCCTGCTACAACTCAACTCTCTGAAGTGCAAGAGGTATGGACCATAGGTGCGAGTAAGGATGACACAAAAGCAGAATTTACCGTTTACTAGAATTTATTTCCTTACACGGTAATATGGGGGAAAGGGGCTGGAAGGAACCAAAGCAAAGAAAGTAAATATCAAAGTTCCCCCTCTCCTATCTAACCTGCCTACCCACTTAACTTACCTAACTTAACACCTGGTGCCCTAACCAAAATACAGGGGGTGGTCCGCCCAGGTCTTACCTAGTGTGCCTAGACAGTAAATATACTACGGGTATATGTATGCCCGCGGGCCTCTTGCCTAAGCACTCCCAAAGTGCCTTCTCCTTCCCCCCTGGGAACAAATGAAACAGAGTTATTATTAACAATTTCACAAACACTCACAAACACAGGACATAGCAAAACTGCTACCAATAACAACAGTACATACCACACTTTCTGATACACAACCAACACTATATCACAATCTAATTTTTCTCTCTCTCAATCTCCAAATCTCCAAATCTCTACTCCTTATCTCTCCTCTCTCTCTCCTCTCTCTCTCCTCTCTCTCTCCTCTCTCTCTGAGCAGAACACTGGCTTTTATCTTCAGGTGGCAATGTTAATTAGTCAGCTGCTTCTTGACGAGGGGGCGGGGTCAGCTCCAATCATCAATAGCCTGGGGTCGACCAATCAGCTGCTTGGGGAGTTTCAGGAATTTCTCCTGAAACACACACACTAAAATACAAAACAGAACACAGAAACTGGGGAACGTAACACTCAGCCATATCCACGGCAGCAGGAAGAATTAAGTCCTCCACAATAGTATGGGGCTTGCCTGTCCTAGCCAATCGGTAGCTCACCATATAAGACGATTCTAGCCCGTTCTTATTAGTGGTATCTGTTGATTTCAAGTCTTACTACTCGAAAGTCGTCTTAATTCTCGCTCAAAAAACTCCCGTGGCTTATTTTTCAAATTGGCATGTTTTGTTTCTAAATGTCTGCGCAAGAGTGAAGGTGT